>NW_011488621.1:942804-982040 GCF_000754665.1 Bison bison bison
GGGGGGGGGGGGGGGGGGGGGGGACAATGGATTACGATATTGATGGGATGCTGAAGCCTTTGGATGAAGAGGGGGAAAGAAGAAGCTGCTTAACAACTTGATTAGTTCCTTTTTATTTTGATGTTAAGGTGAGACTGTGTTCCTTCTTTGCATTCAAAGTCTGTAGAACTTAAGGGAAAATCGGAATGGCTTGAATGCCTTATATTCTTTTCACCCCCACCTCCTGCCCTCCTTAGCACCGTCTCCCTTCTTATAAGGAGAGTTTCATTTACCCCTTATTTGTAGGATTGATAAACCGAGCAAAATCGGTTGAGGCTTTTGGAATTGATCATTTGTGTTTGGTTCGGTGTGACATGTTTTGAATGGGTGGTAAATTGATGCTAATGGTAGTACTTGGATGAGTAAGAAGAGCAAATGAAACCTACTTTTAATGTGAAATTAGTTGATTTTATAGCATGATTTCAACTAGGTGCAGAGGGAACAAAAATCAAGTCTGTAAGGTAGATTTGCATGTTGAATTTAAACTATGGGATTTCCCCACCCCCCATTGGAATTGGTTTAAAATGAAAATAATTTTAAAATGTTTAATAAACCTGTTTAATTTGAAACATGTTTAATACACTTGAATGTGTTTAAAAATTATAGTAGCAACCTTAAAAGGTTTTTTAAAATGGGTAAAAGTGGGAAAACAATTGTTTTGCTTCCTACACATAGTCAGGATAACTATTTTCATAGGTAAATATGATCCAGTAACTAAGAGCCTAATTAAAATTTGTTTAAAGGCAGGGGGGCATGTTTCCTTGTTGACAGCAGCAGATCGATTGGGTAAGACAATAGAGTCCCATTATTTCACTTCCATTGACTGAACATATTGACATTTCAGGTTTGCTGTTGCCTCAGTGAGCATGATGAAACACTGAAATTCACAGTCCAACTGGCCAGAGTGGCACATGTATTTACTGTATGTCATTTCTGCCTGGGGTTACCTTGTCACCTAGGCAGAATGGGAATAGACAGCCTGGAATCCTTCAGAAGGGCAGAGATCTTTTGCTAGTGAACTGACAGAGAACATTTCTTAGGGACATCTTTAATTTTACTTAGAATCAGGTGTACCAGATAAATACGTGATATACTTTTATTTGAAAATCTGAGGAGCTACTTAGCTATCAGTCCTTGTATTTTACATATAAGAATACCCATTTTCAAGCTTTACCTTCCCAGAGATATTTACATTGAATCATTTAGATAGTTTGTGCTCAGGTGACATCCATTTTTCTCCAGTTGGGGGTATTCAAGCACCTGCTAAATCTGTATCTGTTTAAAGAAATGTGTAAGTCCCCTTCAAAAATAGGGTCTGGCTTTCCTTTTTCTGTGGGTGGAATATAAAAGCAGAATGTGTATATTTTACATTCATGTGACTGAATAGAAAGCAGTATGTATAGATACACATGTGTATTCTAAGCAGTGACAGAGAAAATCTCAGTGTTCTATGTCTTAGTGTAATCTACCCTTTTACACATTTTGCATAGTCTTTGCGTAATAAAACTAAATTTTAGGCAGACCTTGAGTCAAAGAAATTTGAATTGTATGAAAAGTGAACATGGAAGAAACCAGATGGGACTTAATGTATTTTTTAAAGTTTAGTGAAAATATAAAACTATTATGAATATGCCTTATATCCAGCAGTTCTTGTCATCAGGTTAGGCAACTGATGCCCTTTACAACATTTAGAACAAAACTAGTCCTTTATACCATTTTCATGAAGATGTTAGGTTTCTGTTTGATCAGCAGGTGCTGTTGAGATGAAAGCCATGTGTAAATTTTCAGAAGGCCAAAAGTGTCAATTCAGAAAAGGAAAGTGATAAGAGAAAATGCAATCAGTTTTCCTGTTTTCAATTTGTGCAGGATTTGAAGAGCTGTTTTGTTAAACTGCTACATCTGCTCCAATATGAATATTGAACTACTTCCACTAAAAATAACAGCCTATAATTTGGAAGCTACTGCCGTCTTTTGTTAATGTGAGTGGGTTATTTAAAAACAAAAAAAACAAAAAAAAATTAAAAAAATAAAAAAGACAATTTTCTATTCTGACAATCTCTTGCCTAATGTGCATTTTCATTTGTTGGCACTTTTATCCTCAGCAGATAAATGGTATTATGCAATTAGGACCTCATCTCGTTTGACTATGAAAGAGATTTCCATAGGTGGAAATCCTTGTAAAATGGTTTCACATAAAACAAAATTTATTTTAAAGTAACCTGTTTAAATGCAGTTAAATTGAGAGAGTTATTCCTTATATTCTCGAATACTGCAATTTTTAACTTACTGCTGACTATTATAACAAAGTTAACACTATTCCATTGCATACTGGGCATTCCGTGATTTATTTCACCTTTAATATACCTGTAAATGTAAGTTTAAATTAATCAGGGATATTTTACCTAACAGGGCTTTCAGAATAATTTTTTCATGCTTAAATAAAATGATTAAATTATGCTTGAGTGCCTGCATACAAAAGCTTTAGCTTCTATAGTACTGCTAATCAAATAAGTTTTATGGACAGGGAAAGCACCACATTAGAGAAAAATTGGATGCATTTACTAGTGACATTTCTAGGAAAGACATGTTTAAAAAATTACTCAATATTAATTAAAAAGAACTCTAACATGAATAGCAATAATAAAAATAATACTTAAATCCCTACAGAAAGAAAATAAATGGCAGTACTAGTCATGCAAAACTGGACATAGAGAATTAAGGTAGAAGGAAGACCTATAAAATTTGGATCAGGTTTAATATTGACTCCATCCACAATTGCAGTTGGGTGGACTTGTGGTATAGTAATTTGTCTAGGGTGAGACCTGATCACTGCTTTGGATCAATTAGAGGCAATATAGCTTGTACCTTCACACTTCAGTTGCTAGACACACTCACTCTTCAAAGATAAACAGAATATCTTCAGAATGGATACAAGGGAAAACAGACACTGTGACACATTAGCATATTTGATATTAACAAGTGTTTCTTTTGAAACACCAATCACACCAATCAAAAGAAGAGGTTTTTTGAAGAACAACATTGTATATACTTGTGATCACATGTACAACTGAGAATAATTCTTACAAAGAATGTAATTCCCAATTTGAAGCCCAGTTGTGGCATGTTGTTGCTGGCATAATTTCAGATATCTGGGTATATTCCTTGGTGGGTATATTCGCTGGTATAGCACCAAGCACTTTGCCACTCTCAAGAAATGTTACCTGAGTCATGTATCAGTGAAGAAAGTTTATTTCACAGACACAGCCCCATCATTTTGTATATGATCTTCTAGTGTGTTGTTTCTGTGTCGAACAATCGGTGTTGAAGCCTCAGTACCTTATATGACATGAACAGGGAAGAGCTTCCTGTGACTCTCTTCAGAATGTCCATACTTTACCAAGTGATGTTCAGGCTTTTATATCAGACCCGCTGAGAAGGTAATGCCCTGTGGTTGAGGTTTAAGGTGTGAGATACTCTTGTTTGAAAACGCTTAAAACCATCAGTCTTGCTTACACCCACTAACATTTTCAGTAACTGTAAGAGACCTACTTAAAATCCCTCTGCTTTGATAGTTCTAATTGAGGTTACCTGTATAAAGGAACTCATGAAACGGGTTGGTTTTCGTGGGCTTCATATTGGCCAGGGTCCCTAAGACAAGTCTGTACTTGGGTGAATGGGGCCTCTAGGATACAGCTCTTGTTGACTGTGGAGAGTACAGATGTAAAGCTTTCCTGTCGTGTGTCCACCAATCTGACCACCTCCCAGTGCCTTATGGAATGTGATTGACTAGATGCGTTCATCTTTTAACCCGGGGCTTTGACGACGACTGAGTGTGCTCTGGGCGTTCCAGGGCTGTCACCTAGTCATTCATCTTGGGAGAAAGTAGAGGAGCTGACAGATGTTAGAGACCTACTGTGAGCCTGGCACTCACCTTCACATATAGTGTCATCACTGATTTTAAGGAAATGATTAACCAGTATTTCACTTTCTTCATTTCAAAGAGGTATAGTCCACCACTCTAAAACTAGCTTTAGTTGCTCTTCTGCTTTGACCTTTTGCTCCAATTTGGAAAACTGAGGTTTCCTTATGTTCCCCAAATTTAATTACCTGCTCTGTTTCTGAGTTCTAGCAGAGACATGTTCTCTGAATACTGGGCTTTCTGTGCTTTTCAGCAGTCATGATCTGTACGTCCACTGTTTTCCTTACATTTGCCCTTGCCCCCAGACTAGGAATCAGAGTAGGCTCCTGGCCAGCAGATATCCTAGGATATGCCCAAATGCATGCCACTCTGTATGCCTCTTCCCAGGGGGCGCTAGTGGTAAAGAACCATCTGCCAATGCAGGAGACATAAGAGATGCAGGTGCGATCCCTGGGTCAGGAAGATCCCCTGGAGGAGGACTTGGCAACCCACTCCAGTACTCTTGCCTGGAGAATCCCATGGACAGAGGAGCCTGGTGGGCTATGGTCCATGGGATCGCAAAGAGTTGGACACGACTGAAGCGACATAGCACACTTATGCACTCTGTGTCCCTCGTCCTCCGGATGCAGGTTTATCCATGACTAAATACTGTTCTCTCATCAGAATGCCACCTTCCTGCTGTACATGGCCTTGGGACCTCTCCCTTTGTTGGTCTCATTCAGCACTCCAGAGCAGTCTTCTGCTCAGTGTTCTTAGTCCCTGTGGCTTGACCCATCTCAGGCACTCTACAAGGCGTCTCTTGGTCACTCTACATCTGGGTCCACTTCCTCGTCATGACTAAGAGGAGAGGGAGTCTGGACCATCTTGAACTTATAACTGATTATGTAGCATAAAGCACTCTGTTATGAAATGAAGGACCTTGTGTGTGGGCTTTCCCCAGCACAGGCAAACTGAGGTTCCCCTTCCAGTTCGGTCACTGACTTGCTACTGGAGTGCTCGGGTGCACTCCAGCTTCAGGAGCAAGTGATGGGCAGACCCTTTGATCACAAGGCTTCTCAGCTCTCACCTACACAGGTCTACATAGCATATTACGAGTAGGCTTTCAGGAATTGAAAAAAAAATCCATATATTTTCACTTCTGAATTGGGGGTACTACTAATCTGCATATCACTGGGAAATAGAATCAGTGCAGAATGTCCTCAGCTCCCCACTGTTCTTTGTTATAAAGAAGAGGTGTGGGAAAGAGTGTGTCATTTTTTCTCATAGCCATCCTGGATCTCAGATGATTGTCTGAGATTTTAGTTGTTACTACAGTCCTTTCGGAGGTGAATGATGGAGGAAAGAATCTTTCTACAGAGTGAGAAGGAACTGAAACATTTTAGGTCTTGCACAAATAAAACAGCCTGTATACTTGTCCCTCACCTCACCTAAGGTGAACTTGGTGCCTGGGGCCAGGGCTGAGGGACTAAAGGCTCACTTTAGTGCTTACTGGGCTTTTCCTGCACCCCACAGTCTCAAGGTTTGGACCCTAGTCACTTGGAAATTTAGAAAATGACCTCTTTAAACTATTTTTGGAGAGAACCTGGTAAGTAATAGCTTGTTTAAACCAATCAAAGCACATTATCATTTGCCTAGGAATCAGATGTTAAGTGCAAAAGACCAAGAAACTGTTGTCTGAAGGAACAGTCTGCTGTCGCTTCTAAAAGTGATGGAGATCCCAGTGACTACCAATGACCCTGATTTTTGTACTTTGACTTAAAAAATGGACCTTGTTAAAAGTTTAATCCTAATTTGTGAAGTTACTAATTGTGAACCTGGGCTGGATTTCTTTGGAATTTAGGAACTATTACACTAGTTTCACTATTATACTATTACACTGTTATACTTCTGATTTGATTAAGCCCTTTGTCATCATTCAGGATGGCAGTGGAAACTTCTGCTGTTTACGAGGAAGGACATGGAAGTTACAGCAGGTTCATTTGTCCCTAGAAATGGAAATCACAGGAACCACTGTTGCTTCATTGGTGTAGAAAGTTTTTGCATTGGCATTTGAAATTTGGTGGGAGGCCAAATTCAAGTTCTTTGCCACAAAGGTGAATGTCTTAAAAGTATGTATGCAGTGAACTGTTGAGACCTGACTTGACTGAATTGAATACTGCATCAGAGAAATAATAGAGAAAATGTGACCAGGAGATGTAGTGGCAGTTTGTCTAAAGATAAGCTATCCAGAGTTTCGGGGCCACTAATGACAGAGGAGACGTTGCCAGACCACTGATGAGCTTAGCTGTGGCCAGCTCTATTAGAGCTCCCGGAGAGAAAAGTAGCTGATGTTAGTGTTTGGGACGTCCCTTCTGCTAGGCCTTGTGGGGAGTATACCCGGGGATGCGCAGGTAGGAGATCAGAGAGGTATTAGGAAAGTAGATGATGGTACCTGCAAAGACTGGCTTCAGGGTTGTGCCAGGAAGCTAGCGCAGCAGCATTGCTGAGAGCATTTCAAATGCACATCTAACTTGGCAAGTGGAATATTAGCAATTGGGACGTCATCTCCTCTGAACGTTGTGGTAAGCGTGGTGCAAACTGTGCTTTAAATACAAGGTCTTAGGAAGCTGGTTGCTCTACTTTGTTAAAACTAGAGGTACTACACTCCTTCCCCTAACCTGAAGATACAGAGAGATGTGAGCTGTAAGACAGGTCATGAAAGACTGCTAGTTTATTTTCTGAATCTATGCATATGTTATGTACACAGTGATGAGCAAACACAGCTGGGAAGAACAGCAGATGATATTGGGCCTGAAACTGTGGTGTTTATCAGACTGATATAGTAATCCTTCTTTCCTGTGAAAGTGTTCTTTTCAAGTGATGTTAGAATTCTGTAACTTTTATCATGTGTCAGGCAAGTATTCTTTATTGCCAAACCTCTTTGCCTACCTGTCACACATTTTCATCCTCATCTCTAGCTAGGTTTATTTAGAAATGATATCCACACTTGAGCTCTGATGGGAAGCAAATGTGGAGAATGAATTCAGATCCTTTTGTTTGAATCAGGGTAGGTTAGGTGCGTTCAGGTCTAAATGGAAAGTAAATGTGATCAGTCACCATTGACTTATCCACGTCAGGCTTTGAGTCGGCTAGAGAAAGTGGGTGTAAAATATCAGAGAGAAACATAAATGAGAAGCAATAAAGTGAGCAACCCATTAAAGCTAATTTGACTGTCTTAAAGGCATATGTTGTTTGGGTAGCCTTGGTAATGAAACCTTTTAGAATATTTGAAAGAAAATTAAGGTTTTTGTTTTTGGTTGTAAACCTGAGATAAAGTAGCAGTACTTTTCCATATACTGCCATAGGATTGGGAGGTGGCGTGGAGGCTGCCCAGCTCGGGTTCAGGCCCTTCTGTTCATCGTCTTAGCACTGTGAAATCAGAATAGTTCTGTTCTTTATCACAAATGCTTTCTACATTAGAGACACAGAACAGGTAGTAGACCCAGTTCCCACTGAATGATAAACCCACTCAGGACAAATCAAATAGCTACAGAAGATGAAGAGGCTTTATTACTTGCTGGTTAAATGGTATAATAAATGAGATTTCGGAGTGAATTGAAATTTTAAGTTTGTTTTAAGAGAGGTAGGATTTATCAAGGCAGTGTTATTGTAATGGGGTTGTGGGCAGTTATAAAGTAAGAATGGTGATTGGAAACGGTCTTGGGAGAGGTGTGTTGGGTGGGGTGGGTAGAGGTAGAGAGAGAATAAATTAACGTGGATCCAGCGAAGAGGACCCTTGGGTGAGGCTTGGGAAATAAGCAGCAAGATCATAAATGTTTGGACTACCAGGCATGTGATTTAAGCTTTGTCTTCTCAGTAAACCAGAAGTTTAAAAAAGCTTCTGAGTCCAGTGGGACCCCTTCGGGTTGGGAGGTGGTGTGGAGGCTGCCCTGATTGTTCATCCTCTTGGCACCGTGAAACCAGAATAGTTCTGTTCTTTATCACGGATGCTCTATATATTAGGTTTTCTAGTTGGATTTTTTTTTAATTGGAGTATAATTGCTTTACAACGTTGCATTAGTTTCCACTGTCCAGGGAAGTGAATCAGCTACATGTACACATGTGTCCCCTCCCACGTGGACCCCCTCCCATCCTGGCCCCTGTTCCACCGTCTAGCTTGTCACCAAGCACCCAGCTGAGGGTCCTGGGCTTTACACCAGCTTCCCGCCAGCTGTCTGTTTCACCCCTGGTAGTGTATATCTGTCACTTGAACAAAGAATGCCATGGTGAAATGGACCTTAGTAAAACCAGGGCAGGAAAAATAAAAAGGCAACAGGAAATCATGGACCCAGGCAAAGTGTTTCTGAAGACTTGGTCTGATTCTGGTGGGCCAGATTGGGGTGGATGGAATGAGGGAAGACCAAGGCCAGGTAGGGAACTGACTTTGCAGTAGTTTAGATGTTAGATATTTGTAGAAAAAAGGCCAGAAATGGGTTTGTGCGACAAGGAGGAATAGGCAGATACTGCTGCTGCTGCTGCTAAGTTGCTTAAGTTGTGTCTGACTCTGTGCAGCCCCATAGACGGCAGCCCACCAGGCTCCCCTGTCCCTGGGATTCTCCAGGCAAGAGTACTGGAGTGGGGTGCCATTGCCTTCTCCGAGGCAGATGCTAGAGACATTGCAAAGAAAAATAATTAGTACTTGGATATGGCTGAATTTAGAGAGGGGGAAGTGAGGACCACCCAGATTCGATGTCCATTGTATTTAGCTTGCCAGAATTTGGGCAGTGAAGGGAAATGAAAGTCACTCAGTCCTGTCCCTTTGTGACCCCATGGACTGTACAGTCCATGGAATTCTCTAGGCCACAATACTGGAGTGGGTAGCCTTTCCCTTCTCCAGGGATCTTCCCAACCCAGGAATCGGTCCCAGGTCTCCCACATTGCAGGTGGATTCTTTACCAGTTGAGCCACAAGGGAAGCCCAAGAATACTGGAGTGGATAGCCTACCCATTCTCCAGGGGGTCTTCCTGACCCAGGAATTGAACTGGGATCTCCCACATTGCAGGCGGATTCTTTACCAACTGAGCTATCAGTGTTTAAAGGACAGTTTACTTACCCTTCATAGACTCATACAGTCACAGCCTCCAGAAAGCAGCCTCAGAACCCAACTGGGTATCTCTTGTGGTCCAGCTACTTTGGGAAATGTTAATGGGGCTGTCACTTGGTAGATTTTCCTCAAAGAGTAGTGCTTGCATGGAGGATAGATTACTGATTGTCCTGGGACTTGGCTCCCTCTGTGCTTTGGCTCCTTGCATGGATTTCAAACTGTTTTTTGAGTTTTCTTCCATTTTGCAGGCTACCTGGTAGAATAAAATGTGATCAGGAGGGCTGGATCTGGACCTTTAACTTTCCACCAGATTAGCCTGTCTGTTTTAAGTATCTCAAGCATTAGACTTTTGTTTAGGGAATAATTTATAAAAATTTGTTTCAATTCTGATATGTAAAGGAGAGAAGGCAGGGACCAGAGAGTAAGGAGTCAAGGGGGAGTTGATGGCTGGGTGGAGGCTGTGCTTATCATACAGCAGTGTGTCTGAGACTCTGTCCTCAGTATTCTTGGGGGATAGGAGTTTCAAGGGAGCCTTTGAACCTACCTTCATTCATTCAGTGCTCCAATCTTTGTCTGCAGATCAAATACTTTTTTCACACAGTGACATTTTCCAAATACACATTAAATTAGATGAACAAAAATGAATTTAAATATTACTAAAATTGATACACTCATCTTTGTGTATTTCACAATCAGGAGACTGTAAACAAAATACTACCATGTGTGGGATCACAATCTTTTGTTTTAAAATGCAGGCCTCCTATTGGAAAAGTAAAGGAATCCCTTTTGTATGTTAAGGGGCAGTATTCAATTCTTGTGATTAAATTGCTCTCTGTTAATTGTCCCCCCTATTTAAAGAATTTTAGTTACTGGACGAAACAACAACAACAAAATGTAGGACTTTCAGGGTCTGGTTCACCAATATAATATTATTTCAGGGACTTTCACCTTGCTTTGTTTAGTATTGTTTAATCTGAAAACACTGGCAATTCTTTTTACACTTTGAACTTAAACTGAAATCAGAGTTTGTGGATAAAAGCTGTCAGAATTGAATCTTTAAGACTTTTTTCCTCTGTAACCAAACTGTAGTTTTTAAAATAATGAGACCAATTTATATATGTTAATATGGAATCATTCCTGAGAAATACTGTGAAATGAAAAAAGCAGGGAGCAATGTATATATAGTATGGTACTTTTGTACAAAAAAGGTAGTGCAAAAGTAATACAAAAGCTTCCATTTGTGGGAGAAGTGTGCATGTGAATCTGATAATAGTATTTGCTTTATGGGAAGAAGGGGCTTCCCTGATAGCTCAGTTGGTAAAGAATCCGCCTGCAATGTAGGAGACCCCGGTTTGATTCCTGGGTCGGGAAGATCCACTGGAGAAAGGATAGGCTACTCACTCCAGTATTCTTGGGCTTCCCTTGTGGCTCAGCTGGTAAAAAATCTTCCTGTAATGCGGGAGACCTAGGTTCGCTCCCTGGGTTGGGAAGATCCCCTGCAGAAGGGAAAAGCTATCCACTCCAGTATTCTGGCCGGGAGAGTTCCATGGACTGTGTAGTCCGTGGGGTCACAGAGTCGGACACAGCTGAGCGGCTTGCACTGCACCATGGGAAGAAAGTGAGGCTGAGGCGTTGGGGGTTGGAAGGAGAATTTTTGTTGCATGTCTCTTGGTCTTTTGAGTGTTTTGCAGACCTCGTACCTGTTTTACTCACTGTAAAGTTAGAGACTGTAGCATCAGCTTGGGATGGATGGTTCTGGGATTCTGCCCTTCCTTTGGGGAAGGTGATACCCTTCTCTTCTCTACTAGAAAGCAGTCAAGTGGAGAAGTAGAGAGACCCAACTCCCCAATGCTTTGCCACTTGTTGAAACTCATACTCTTCATCTTGAAATAATTCTCAGCTGGATAATAATGGCATGACCCATAAGGTTGTCAGGTGGATTGCGTGAGATGATGTGTGTGAAGCACAGTATCATTTCAGAAAGACTTGCTTGTACTTGGCATCTGACTTGACCACTCTCCAACTGGTCACCACTCTCTTCTGGAAGCCCCCTGTAGGATCTTCCCCTCTGTGTGGCTGTTCCTTCTTAGTCACCTTCACTCAGCAAATACTTAATGGAGAGTGTGGTCCTGTTTAATACCTGGGGGATATACAGATGTTCAAGTTAGACAGTGCCCCTGATTTGCTAGCCTTCCTCACCTCAGCCTTAATTAAGACTTGTTTCTACAGGGAATCCACTTTGTGCTCTCCTGTCTTGCTAATGAAACTATTCAAGTTTCCATGAACTCTATTCTTCAAGTCAGTTCAGTTCAGTTGCTCAGTTGTGTCCAACTCTTTGTGACCCCATGGACTGCAGCACGCCAGGCTTCCCTGTCCATCACCAACTCCCGGAGCTTGCTCAAACTCATGTCCATCAAGTCAGTGATGCCATCCAACCATCTCATCCTCTGTCTTCCCCTTCTCCTCCTGCCTTCAATCTTCCCCAGCATCAGGGTCTTTTCCAATGAGTCAGTCCTTCACATCAGATGGCCAAAGTATTGGAGCTTCAGCATCATTCTTTCCAATGAATATTCAGGACTGGTTTCCTTTAGGATGGCCTGGTTTGATCTCCTTGAAGAAGATACCTTCTATCTTTTCTTCAAAGATAGAATTTATCACATCTAACATTTTTCTGCTATCCATGTGATTCAGACTTCTCTCCTGATCTGTAAACTCCTTAAAGGTAGGAGCTTGAAACAGTTGGGGGTACTTTTTGATGCTTTATTAAATATTTGGTGAAAGTTCCTGCCTTGAATTCCAGTTATTTACTTAATACTGTCCTCAAATATTTCATTGCTAAGACCAAAGTGAAATCTTTGTTTGCAAGATCATGTCATCTCTTTCCCAGTCCCTTTCCCCCTTGCTCCCTTTTCATTGTGTTCTCATATCATAGAATGTACAGTTTATTGCCACCATATTTTAGCTTTAAGTTTTAGCAACCGAAAAGCACCCCCATGTATAGCAGCCCTGGGCAAACTGAAGTGCTTACGTCACCTGCGTGTTCATAAATGCATATTTTAACCTGTTTTATTTCTTTTTTTACCGTATGGCTCATAACTGTACTTTCTGTAAAGGATGAGCTCCCCGAAATTATACACAGAGTGTTGTATGCATGGACATATTTCTGAGCTGGAACTGTCCTTTGGATCAGCTAAAAACCATCTTTGTGACTCCCAGCTTTCCTTCTTCCAAGTCCCCCTTTGACCCCTTAGGTGCCAGGGGCTCCTGTTGGTCCTTCCTTGGGTTGCCATATCTGTTTTCTGGACAGATCTCAGCTGAGAACTGCTCCCGAATACTCTAACTCCTTCTCCCTCTCTCTCTCAATTTGCCAGATGTATGTGTGGAGGAGGTCCAGTGAATGCCTTCAGGGAGTGACATTCACATGTTGCCTTATTTAATACTCACCTGTGAGTGAGCTCATTTGCAAGTCACTCCTAGAGGCTTCCTCGCTTGCCCAAGATCACCCTGCGTGAGTGGTGGGCTGGGGTCTGAACCAGGATTTTCTGACTCCCAGGCTTCTCTGTTCTAGAGCTCACTACCGCTTCGCTGGAAGTCTTTAAATCCTAACATCCCATTCATTTTACCTGTGGACAGGGCCAGCCACAGAGACTGCAGGTGGGAATTAAAATGGAAAATTGTCAAAACTTCTCACTGTACTTAGAAAAGTTACCATTTGGAGTACAGAACTATAGCAACAGCTCTACACGTTTCTGAGGCAAGAAGAGAGGGAGAAAAGAAAGGGAAGAAAGGAGAGAGAGAGATATCAGCTGTTGAGGAACAGCAGCAACCAGACCATATTTGCAGTTGGACAATCACAGATTTTTTTTTTTAGCCATGTGGCCATCAACCACGAATGCATATACTTTCAAAGTCTTGTTTTTCTTTTATGTGTATGTTTCCGGGATGGAACAGATGCCTTTATTTGGAGAAACCAATCTTTGGAAATAATTGGTTCTCTCTTTGCTTATCCTCTAGGTGATCTTCCACAGATGAAATTAGATGAGGAAAAGAATCACAAAACATTAGCTTGTGGTTATTTCTTTATTTTTTTCCACTGCAAAATGTTTAGGGACCTGCAGCTTACATCCACATATTTTGGTATTGTTGACTGATTATAATTTAGCACAGCAGTGACTTTCGGAAGAGATTTTGTGATTACACTAGGTCATTTTTGAATAGTGACCTAGTGCTTTAATGCTTTAAATGATAAAATTAAAATAGGTATTGCCTCCTTTCTGCTCTCAATTGATTATCTCTTCTTTCATCCTGGTGAGTTAGGTATAATCATCCTGTTGTAGAGATTTACATCTAAAGCTTGGAAAGGTTAAGTGACTTGTTTCAAGGTCAAATAGCTCGTAAGTGTTAAGACCTGAGATTCCAGTCCATCTGTGTGGAGTGGGCTTCTAAGTGGTCAGTGTAGGTAAGGAACAGTCATTTTGGGAGATTTTATTTTATTGAAGATTATATCTATAGCAGAGGAGAAATTTTGGAGCTTCCTACTATTTTCAGTTGCCTGGTTTGTTAACTTATTGATCATCCTATGTTGTCACCTTGACTAAAAATAATTCATAGATCGGTCACCTGCCTTCTGTTTAATTTTTTAATCTTTTATATCTAAAGTATTTTAAGATGGTGCTTTATGACAATAAGAGGAAGAAGCTGGAAGAAAGACAAGATGGTATAAGTTATTTTTTATTCCTTTGTTCTCTCAGCCAGTATTGAGTGAACTCCTTCTATGAGTCAGGCACTGGCCTTGAAGACTGTTGATTAAACCTGGCCCCTCTCATGGCCGTTACAACAAAATGCATATATTGCATCAAGGTAAGATCTGAAGACAGAAGGAGAATAAGATGGGACCCTTTCCAGAGCAGGAAACCCACCTGGTAAACTCAACTGGGGGATAAGTCTGTGCGTAACAACCTTAGAGGTTGGATGGACTTAATGCTACCTGCAGTCCTTAACCGTGGTTCCCTAGCGCTTCCTCTGGGAGGAAGGGCTGGCTTCTCGCTGTGGATGCGCTGCGTGATGTCCGTAGCGGCCTGTGTTTGTACAGTATTGATGGGAATGGGCTCGTATGAACAGTATCTGGAAGATAAAGGTTGCCCAGCCTGATATAGACCATAAATGCTGTTACAGTTTAAAGAAGAAAGAATGATCGTAGGCCTTGAGAGTGGTCACGGAAATGTCTGTGATGGTCATTGGGTGTGAATTGGACCTTTATAGCATTTCATTAGGTGGGATTCATTTCTTTCATTCTCTTTAGGTGCCAAGTACAGTTTTAAGTTTGGAAGATAGAGTAATGAGCAAAACAGACAAGACCCCTGCTGTAATAGACCTTATAGTTGAGGAGTACAAGGCATACAATAGAAACAGTTGTAAGATTATTCACCGTAGTGTTAAATGCAATGAAGACAATTAAACCAATGTTGGAGAGAATGGTGGGCGGTGTTGCTGGTCGTGGAGAGACTTTACTTTGGACGGGAGGGAAACCGTCTCTGAGGTCACACTTGAGGGAAACCGGAGTTGAGAAGAAGCTAGTCATCCACTAGTCTGGAGGAGTTAATGGACAAATCCATAAAGATGAGATGTTGCATTCTGTGGGAGTTTATCCACTGAAGAGCTGCACCCTCTAAGGGGATGGATGGAGCAGAGGCTGAAAAGGTGCAGATTTGTGCCAAATCATGGTGGGTCTTGAATGTCAGAACGAGGCGAGAAGAAGGACTATGTGTTTCTATGAATATATCAGGGGGTGAATAGTTAGAAGAAAGAAGGAGACTCAGGATGAGTATGTGTCATAGAAGCTTAAGGAATCTTGTGCAGTTGGAGTCTTGAAATTTAGTTCATGTGACCTCTGATGAGGGACACCCCAATAACAGTGTCCCAATCACTTCCTGTTAGAAGTTGAATGTAGTCCTAAGTGAGGCTGTTTCAAACCAGGGGGATACAGAATTGTCCTACAAATGAGACTGTGGAGGCCTTGACAGGTGTAGGCTACAGCCCAGTACTAGGGGCTGTGCTTACTGAGATAAAATGTTTTCTAAGTCGGTTATGATATTGCGGGTTCCTTTTGTGGAACAGAAAACTAATTGTATTTTTATTAAAGTAAAGGGACGGTCTTTATGTTACAAGATGTTTTTGTGAAAAGGAAACAGAAAAATTAAGAGTTGATTCACTTCAGACTGATAAAAAGAGGTGTGTTAAATCCTCATTTTTGAAATAGCTGTGTCTTATTTACTAAGGGAAAAAATGCCCCAAGTGTTGATGTAATTCTAAAGAGAAATGTGTTTAGGCAGTGAAGGGATTCCTGGCAGTGATTGAGAAACACAGAAATGGGGAATTGCACTTGATCGCTTTTGAGGTTGAGTCTGATGTGTGTAGTCTTTTACATCCTATTAAAACTTTGAAAGATAAACTGATACAAGAAGGATTTGCCAAGGCCAGCAACTCTTCCTTTTAAAACCTTGGCTCAGTGTACACATTGAAGGGATGGGGGAGTAAGATAAAAGCATTATAAATATGAGGTTAACTGAATTCAAATAGAAGGTTCTCTCAAGTTATTGCATTCCTTAGAAAATAAATACATTGCACATATGGTTAAGATTGATCAAAAAAGTATTCTGTGTGCCAGTGATTACATTCCCATCTGTGATTAAGATTTTCTGTCTGCATCTGGTTTTCACATTATATTTCTGTAACAAGAATCCTTTATATAGCAGAGTTCACTTTCTGTATTTTCTATTAGCTGCAGCTTGAACTACTGCACGGATCGCAGATTTACACATGTGGTTTTCATTACTTCATACCATTGAGAAAAAGTAATATTTGTTTGGGAATGTATGTTTTCCACAATTTCCATGGTAATACAACATGTTGAGCCTTTTTAATAACACTCTTGTAGAACTACAAATTGTTTGAGGCATTCTACTCTTGGTAGAGTTTAGCTTTTAAACTGGTCTCAGTGTATGTTTGCTTCATAATGAGATTTTTGCAGATTTAATGGCTGAGGATTGGAACAAAGCAATATTAAAGATAGAGAAATTTCAGTTGCATGTGATATAGACTTTAGTGTGTAAGTATCACAAATAATCTGAATGTGTATTCTTTAGTACTCATTACCGTTACTCATTTTATTGTTATTTTATATCAAAAGATCATTTATTGTGTTGGAGGTATGAAGCACAAAGGTAATATTCCAATCATTATTTTGAAGTGCCCCCTCTTTTTTTTTTAGGTGAATTATCTTATTTTCTGTGATATAATGTTTCATATGTAAGAACTGTTGAGTAGGAAGAATCCTCAGGGGTAACTGAGGTTTACATTGTGCATTACCTGAATGTATATCTGTGCCTGAATGTATATCTGTGCCATGTTAACATTTAAGAAAAACATGTACCCTTGAAATACTTTGTAACACTATCTTCCTGCCAACTTTTCTCCATTCACTTCAGAATACTCTGATTAAAACAGACACATGGGAAGTTAAAAAGTGAAACAAAATATTCTATACTGGGAGATCAGTTATAATTGAGAGATTTATCTTATAAAAGTTTATCCACATGGTAGTTTTATGTGCCTCAAAACTGAGACCCACTATACAATTTTTGATAATAAACCCAGACAGTAGTCTGGTGTTTAGCAGTCATGAGAAGGAGGAAAAAGACTTAGACTCTAGGGGATTTGTATGTACTTGGCTTCCTTCATTTGTTTAATGGAGATTGTTCAATATGGCCCACACAGGTAGGATTTACTGTATCGGGCTCTCCAGTGCTTTTTGTTGAAGTTGTTGAGGCACTAAATATCAGAAATCATACCCAAATCTAAGAAAGTGTCCATTTTCTTCTTTTTCCTAATAGCACTTATTTATCTTCTGTTTACAATATACATATATTTAAATTTTGCCATTAAGAATGAGAAACAACTGATTACATGATAGAAGAGTCATTGTGTATAAAGGGCATTTGCTTTTTTAAAAAATAATAGAATCTGCTTATTTATGTCCATTAGAGCATGTATATTCAGCAATTTCAATTTCTAGGGAATAGTTTGGTCTCTTAAAAAATGGCAGTAATAGCCTTAGTAATATTTTGAGACTGCTTTTATAAATCTATTCTTTTACATTTATTGAGTTATTGCTTTATGTGCATGATTGTGCTAGATTTATATCTCATAGATTATTAGAACTAAATAGTAATACTTGTTCTATTCAGAGTAGTGGTGGTACTAGTAATAGTGGGTGAGTAATAAATAGTGGGCGTTTGAGAATGAATGAATGAATGAACGGTAAGCCTGACGGATCTAGCAGGACAAATGAGAATATCTGGACTGCTTAGGGAAAAATAAAAAGTAGTAGAAGTTGGTTTATTTGGTGAAACGATTCACTAACAATTGTTGTTACTAATATTTTCAAACTGGTTGGTTGCATAAAGATGATTAGTCACTGCTATCAGTTGTTTCGGAATGATGGCAGTATGTAAATTTCAGAACAGTGAAACAATGGGGATACCACGTTGTTTGGAAATATGATTTAACTTGCATGTAAAATTCCAAAAAAATAAAACAAAAAATGCAGTGTCTAAAATCATTTTCTAAAGAAACTATAACTGACGGATTAATTTAAAAAAAAATAAAACAGGTAAAATCTAATGTGTTCTTTTAAGGTATTGATGTATGTATGTTTTAGACCCAACTTAAGGAAAGAAGAGTAGTATCCAGCTTTGAGTCAGATGATTGGAGGGTTTAGAGCCCTGGAGGGAATCAGAAAATGGGAGTTGTTTTGGATTTTTCTAAAATTTAGAAGGACTTGTATCTGTTTCTTAAACAAAACTGGCCTAGTATTTTAAGTAGATGGGTGTAATACTTCAGACTGGTTGTGATATATGCGTTTTTTTTCCCTTTGTTGTTGTCAATAGAAAAGATTGATCTCTGGGCTGGTGAACATAATATCTGTCCCAGTCAGAAAAGGAGAGAGGAAATTAGCAGAGCGATTGGTGGAGAATGATATCTGTCAAAAGAAACACTTGGAGAGCACTGAGTTTAGTAATAGGTGACTGCCGGAAAAAGGGGAACTTTGAATATTGTCAAGGTAAGGAACAGACAAATATTTTGACTTTGTGATTTACTTACATGCCCAAAATTAATCTTTTGTGTTTTTTTCCCTAATAAATTATTCTTGTAAAGATTTTCCTTTATTTTTCTAGTGCCGGTTGATAAAAAAATTTGTATTACATATTTTAAGAAATTGTCTTTGAAATCTTTGGATGTGGGATTGGCTGTGAGATCCTTGTTTGATAGCAAATGATTAAGTACCAATTTTGTTTTTACCCCTCTTCTTGTTGCTGTGCTTCTCGCCATGTTTTGTAATGCATCTGTTATAAGATGTACTTGGAGTTAAAGAGTAAAAACTATGCCATGATTTCTGTGTTTATTGTAACTAGAGATGGTATTTTCTGAAACAGTTTGTTGACTAAAGAGGGAAAAATGCTATTCAATTTATTGTTTCTTCTGTTTGATTTGGATTAAAAAAACAACTTGTGGGTAAATGTCCTTTCTAAGCAGAATTTATTTTAATGTGTCCATAGACACATTAAAAAAAAAAAAGTGATATCTAACTTTAGGAAAACCGTAAACAAAATGTAAACCGTTTCCCAGTTGGCAAGTGACTTCTTAAAGTCTGCAACATTTAATAATTAAGGACAGGCCTGTATTATGAATTTCAGAGAGTTGATGCCTCCAGCAGCCAGCTCTGTTTCAGGCTTAGTGGAGTGGAACAGAAGTACAGATGACTAAAGACAAACCGTGCCTAGGAAGGGTTGAGAGGCAGCGCAAATGTTCTATGATACTGGTTGGCACTCCAGTGATTCGGAGGGGGTTTCTGAAGTCCTGTGACTGCCTGCTTGACTATATGGAAAAGAGGGTAGCAAAATATTTACCGTTCATGGCCAGTGTTCTGGAAACACAGATGCCCCCCACCCGCACCTCCAGCACACACATAACATCTACTCTTGCGGTTCCTCTGAAGACATACTGGTTTGTTCTTCAAGTTTCCGAGAAGGTATTGGCAAATGAGGGTGTTTTGTTGTTGAAAGTCCAGAGAAAGTGAAATGATTCTCTGTACAGTTCTAGGCTCCTTTGAGATAACCTAAGTCATGATTTAGTTTCTGTCTGTATTTGTCTTCATTTCCCCCATCGTCCTGTTAGGATGTTCTTCTACCGTAATTAGTGAGAGACATGAATTCAAAAGAGAAGACAAGGAGTTCAACCTACTGAGTAGCTGAGACATCCATCTCTCACTTCTGCTTCTGTCTTCCTACCAAAGTACTATTGTTACTAAAAATTAATTTTTTGAGAACTCAAATTTTTGTTGATTAGATTTCTTAAGTCCAGAGAGGAGGGAGAGGGTGAGACAAATGGAGAGAGTGGATGGAAACATGTACACTAACCTATGTAAATAGAGAGCCAATGGGAATTTGGTCTATGACTCAGGGAGCTCAAACTGGGGCTGTCTAGTAACCTAGAAGGGTGGGAATGGGTGGGCGGTGGGAGGGAGATTCAAGAGGAAAAAAAAAAGCAACAAGATTTCTCAAGTCCAGTGTAGAAAGGAAGGTGTTAATAGCATTAAGGAAACAAACTGGTAATAATAACAGCAACCCTTGCTTTAGAATTGCTTTCTCTTCATCTTCCATCAGAAGAAAGCACTTTGTTTCACAGAGGATATAATTCTCTGCTTTCTGCCTTATGTATCTGTATGGGGATGCAGCTTAACAGTATGATCAAAATATATAAGGTGCAGATTTCAAATTGGAAAATAAAATTGGATTTTAAAACTTGAGCGTGTATTGCAGGTATGTAGTGTCAGGGTCTTTACCCACCTCCACACCATTCTAACCATGCTCTCTTCCGGTCACGTGGCATATCTCTGTGACCATTGCAGCATGGAAGATTCACATTTAAAGCAAAAATGCATGACAGAGACATATTTTAAAACAAGTTAATGCATTTTGTTTGTTACAATATGCAAATGCCAAGCCTCAGCATCAGGTATCAAAAACACCCTGCTGTTTCTTCTCTCTCTCTTTCTTCTGTGTGTGAGTATGCATACTTAAAATGATGTGTGTGTCCACGCACAGTATATATACACATGTATGTACACACACATATATGTGCATATATGTATCTAATTGTGTGTCTTTGCCTATTTGATAACTGTTGGGTTTTCTTTATGTTTCATGTGGCATTGAAAAGTTTACTCCTAGTTTTTTCTTTTTTTGTGTGATGGTAGAGGGTGTATATAGATAAATATGGGGTTGAGCCAAGAAGTAGAGAGAGACAGAAATCACGTACTTTAAATTTACAAAAAACGTGGAGTCCATTGGATTCTTGGGGTTGTAATCTGGAAGCAGAAAAAACAAAGAACTAGGAGCTGGTGAACAGTTGGGGCAGTAAGCGCCAGTGGCCTCGGGTGGTGCTAGAGAGTCTGGTCCCTGTGATGAGTTTGAAGCCAGGCGGGGGTCACCAGGAGACAAGCCTGTGTCTTTGGGGAGGCCAGGAGAGCAATGATGCCTTAGGGACAGTCACCAGCTTCGGTGGGGGCTTATGTAAAGGCAAAGTGCTGCTGTGTTTCCCCCTGTATTTTAAAGCATATCCTAAATATGCATAATGTTCAGTTTTCTACAGCTTGTTATTGTGTGTCTTTGTGAGGACTGGGCAGATTTGGGACAGTCAGGAGTGGTATCCAGCCTGAGGAGCTTGCTCTTATAAACTGTTAAGGAAGGGCTCCAGTATTTGTCATATAAAAAAATTAACTGGTCATCTAAAAGATGCACGGGCATTAGAATGGAAGCAGTTATGACACAGGAAACTTGTTGCAAAGTGTTTGTATTTATGCTTGAATCATGGGATGGGATATTTATTAGTACCACTTTTAAGATACTGTATGCGTTTCAAAAGCCACACTTGTGTTTTTAAAAATAAAAACGTTTAATTTAGATGGTGCTGTGTACCTCCAGATATTTGTATCTTTATTAGGAAAAGAAGAGAGTTATTTTCTTAAGCAAAATTGCTGAGGTTTGAGAGCATTTGCATTTATTTCTAGTCTTTCTTGGTCATGTTTGAGAGGTCTGATAGCATGAATGGGCTTTACCCCACATGGAGCTTTGAGCTTATTGTAGCTCTGCACACTGATCCCAGGTCAGTGTGATGCGTGAAATCAATTTATTTGAATCTCTTTGCCTCTATAGGAATTTGGCAGCGTGCCAGTTGTTTTCATTTAATGTTCTTTGTGTTGAACACAGACAAGCAGGCATGCTTTTGTATTCATCTCTCTTTTGGTCTCTGTCTCTTTCAGCCAATATTTTACTCTATGGATTCTGAGATGAAGAAAGAATATATTATTTATATGTTTCTAATCATTACTTAATGTGTGTATTCTACTTTCTTATCTTTTAAGGGATTTGTTTTTAACATTCCTGAGTTTTCCTAGTGACTTTCTTTGTAGAGAAGAAACATTTTAGAGTTTTTTAAAAAATTAAGATTTTGGATGAGACATAATAAACCAGACCATAGGTGGTATTTGCTTACCATAATGCTCGTTATCAAAACGGAAAAGAACAGTATTCATTATACCATCCAACCAGTGTTTGATTTGTGAACTGGATTATCAAAATGACTGACTTCTTGGGGAGCTTTCTGAGGGTAAAGATTCCTACTTTAATCGGGTGCAAGCGAAGACACATGATTAGCGGGGTAGTATTCTTTTTGAATAACACATCTTGCTGAAGATGCCCCCGTTTTTACCTAGATTTGGCTTAGATGAATCTTGACGAAGTTCCTGCCATGAGGGCATTTTTTTTTTTTTTTTCTTTTTAAAATTTGGAGGGTCCTGGCAGGGAACAGCACAAAGGTTTCTGCAGCACACAGAGGCTCCGAGCCTGGTGTGGCTGTTTTTGTGGAGAGGATGTGTTTCTGGGTCAGCTTTAGGAAGAGGTGCAGAAGGAAACGGACAGGGAGGAGGAGAGAGCTGCTGTGTTGATGCTCCGGGCGGTTCTCGCGGAAGTCGGTCTGCAGACCGGGGCGCCGGGGAGCCTCGGGGTCAGGCCCGCCCCCAGCACCCCGCTTCCTCGTTTAATTACCTGAAGAGCCAAACAGCCCGCCGGCGGGTGTGTGAACGCCCGGTATCTCCGCGGCCGCCTGGCGCTCCGACATCCTGCGCGGCCAGCCCTGTCTGTCCGCCAGCGTCAGGCTGGCTCCCGCCCCGGTTCCTTTGCTTTCTGGAGGCATTGTGTGGAAGAGGGTTTGGTCAGGAATTGGAGGTTCCTGCCAGTGCTGTGTCCCTCCTCTCTTTCTCTCTTTCTGGACCAAGCTGACAGACGTGCTGATCTTTTTTTGTTTTTTAATGAGTTTAAAGATCTGTCTTTTTCATTTTACACTCTGGCCTCGCCATGAAACACATATCTCTGTCAGCAGCCACAGACGTTAACCAGTGCAGGACTGGTCTCAGTTAATGGGTTCTTATTTTCCTAATTCTTGTTCTTTACTGTCCTTCCCATGTTGCCTTTTTGGGTCAGATTCACTGGTAGTTTGGTATGAAACTAGTAATTCAGAGGTTATTTTTACGAGGCCGTTTTGGAATCTTCATCTGTCCATGAGAACAGAATAGTCCATTTTTTAAACAAAAGTGACAGAACAGTGAAGATTGTTTTTTTTTTTTTCCTTTTCCATGCAGTTTACATATGGCGACTTGGACATTTGCTGTGGGAAGGGCCACACCCTTTGATGTAGCTGGGGATGGTAAGAAATACTAGGTGGACAGAAATGTGTGGCCAATTTGAGAGTCCTATAGGGTGAAGACTCTGAGGAATGCTTGGAGATGGAACCATTTGGGAGATCCCTAGAGTTTAACAAGATGTTATCTTTCCATGAGAAAATCCAGCAGGTTCTTTATCCACAGTGTGGGCTGATGAAATGTGTGTGCTGTTGGGGGGCGGAGGGGGGGGCGGGGCAAGGTGGTGGTGGTGGGGTTTCCTGCAAAGGGAGGGGAAAGTGTGAATACATGTGCAGTGATTTGCTTTTTCCAACTACTTCACTAGGATTCTGTCATGCAAACTTCAGGGCATTTACCCTTCAGATGCACATGCGTGCATCGCATTAATGTTAATAGGAGTTGCAGCAGGTAAAGAGAGCTGTGTGGACCTTTGTGTTGTGCAGGAGCCCAGCTCCAGGAAATTGATTCCATTCTTTGCAAAGAATAAAGATATTGGGACTTTGCAGAGGAGAGTTTCGTAGGAACGATTTTCAAATCTTATTTTTCATATTATATTTATGGAAGCAATGTCAATATTTTATGTGTTTGTCTACCACTCCAGCAAAAAGTATATAATCATTTAAATAATTGGATTAGCCTGGTGCGTCTTGTGATGGAGCTGGCATCACCATGATCTATTATGCACTAGCATAAGTAGCTCTGCCATAAGTGTTATGTGTATCCTCAGGCATTGCATGTTTATTTATGTATCAGCCTGCTGCATTTCTTTCAGAGTCTTTCTCTTTCAACATCAGTATAAATATGAGAAAAGAAAACATGTAAATATAATTTAAGCCACAGTCAACATTCCTGACTGGTGTCCTCCTCCACTGACAAACTTCAGGTTCCCTCTTTCAGGCTTCAGCTTTCTAGAAGTTCTATCTACCTAGAGCTTTCTTATTATGCGAGTAAGGTTACTGCCAGTTACAGTATTAGGCCTTAGCAGCAGGGAGTGTATAACATGAGAAAAACCTGGAGGACTTTGAAAAGTGTCTGGGGAAGAGTTGTGGCTTGCAGGTGGTGGCACCAGGAATTAAAGAGCAAAGTAGGAAGAAAGTGGCGTTGGTGCCTCGTGCTGAGTGTGCCCAGTAAATGTGGAGTGAAAACAGTAAGAAAAAAAGCAGATCCTTGAGAAAAGAGACTGAGAGGAAGTGAATTACTCCAGAAAGGAGAAGGGAAACGCCAAAATTTATTAGTAACCGTGGGCATGTGTTAATTTATCATCAGGAATCAAAATAGGACATTTTGGTATAACAGATAAAAAAAGCCACAGTATTCCAAAATTTTAGTAGTCTGGTGCCTGCAATTCAGAGTAATTTTAGTAAAAGTCAGAAGTGAAATTTCCATACAGAGTAAAAATTATTCGGTTGAGTTTTATAGGTTTTAACTACTGTTCGGTGTATTTCAGAATGTACAGAATTACATTCTATTCTGCTGCTTGGTCTTGTGAAGCAGGAGGAGAAGGGGGTTCATGACCACGAAACCCAGTAGGGTCAGAATGAAACAGTAATTTAAAAATTTATATTGTCATAAAAGCATATACACTGTGCTGGGTATTATTTGAACAAATAAAGCAGTTTTGGAATGAAAACTTTAATGGAATCAGTGGTAGTTAAACATCTTTTTTTGTGTAAGTTTGAATTTGTTTATAAAGGTGGCAAATTAGTATGTACGGATAGATTTTACTAATTTTCAATGTGGAGAGAGAGAAATGGAGAGTTTGTTAGAAAAGTCCTGTGGCAGGGGGCAGGGGGGAGGGTGGAATATGATGAAAAGATACTGGGATTTTTGTTTTTTTATTATTATTGCTGTGTATTTGCTCCACCTGGTGGATTTTGTTGAAAGTGTTTTAATCCGTCTTAATGAGAAGACTACCCTGCACACAATTTATAGTAAGACGAATCTTTTGTTTTATTTTTGTTGCTGTGAAAAATAGTTTAATTGCTATCAAGGTTAAAAACATTTCTATCTTTTGTTTAGCACTCTCTTTGTATTGAAAGTAATATTTATTGTTTATTCTGGTTCAAAAATGTAATACATGCTCGCTTTAGAAGATTTGGAAAATAGAGAAAAATTAAAAGAGGCACATGAACGTGATTTATAGTTTCATCACCCAGAACCGTTGCATTATTTTGAGAATAGATGTCTTCAGAAGAGGACCACTTTGCATTTACATTTAGTTAAAGATGTGTGGGATGTTAAACACTTACTTTGCCAAAGTGTGATTAATGATGATGATTATATTATTTTTGGACAAATGCTGCCTTTCGAATTCCTAAACTCTAAAAAAAACGATAAGTGTTTTGTAGGAATTGCATTTGCTGAGCTACATGTCTGCTGAAAGCAAAGGCCATAGAGATAAAGGTACCCTGTGCATTCACAGGGCTGTCCATAGGGGTGATGGGTTCTGTGGTCTGTTTGGCTTACACAGATTGCTTTCTTTCGAAAACTTAAGGATTCAGTTGTGCTTTGATCATCTTATTGTTTTCCTTAGGTTATTCTTTTTTTCTTCTTTGGACTCCAAAAGCTCTGTAACAGAAGGTGAAGTTTTGAAAACAGTGTCTCCATATGCAAGGGATTTGGAGACCTTTTTATTGTCTTTAAAATTGTCATTCATAGTCCTCATTAGCATTTATTGTTGCAAGCGTACAAGCAGAAAATGTGAAATTGGTATGTCATGAATAGCCCCACAGAGCTCTGGAGCCCTCCGATTTTGCCTGCAGTGTGGTGTGGGCTGGGCTTCCAGGGAAAGCTGTCCAGATGGCTGCCTGCACAGAGCAGAGCCGCAGGTTTTTGTCTCTGCTGCTGGGAGGAGGGAAAGTTCATTGGAGCATACGCCATCACCCTTGCTTTTAACAAAACTAACTAGCCATTAGTCAGGATGGGGAGCTGGTGACATTGAAACAAAGGTTTTCCATATAGTGTTATAGTCCTTGTCAAATGGTAAGGGATGGGTATAGTTTGAGTGTCTTTTATATTATTTGAGTGATTTTTGTAGGGAAGAGACATACAAGGAAACTAAATGACAACTTATTGGCAGATTTTACATGTAAGTAGAGTGTGATTGTTTTTATAGGAAAATGCTTTTGTGTGAAGAGGCAGAGTTGATACAGCTAATACACAGCCGTGTGGCTTACTAAGGAAGTGTTTTACTTTAAAGTTTTAAAAATAATTTAACCCTTTGCTGGTGCCTGTGGATTAATCTGCACTTAATGATGCTGGGTTTGGAGCTTGCATTTAAATAATGCAACATGCAGACAATGCAAGTGTTAAAGCTTTTATCATTTCAGAATTATTTTGATAGTAGATATTGAAAATCAAAACTTGTTGGTGAAAAAGAACTTCAGTACATTGCAATATTTTAAAGACT
This sequence comes from Bison bison bison, assembly GCF_000754665.1. Classification (NCBI taxonomy): domain Eukaryota; kingdom Metazoa; phylum Chordata; class Mammalia; order Artiodactyla; family Bovidae; genus Bison; species Bison bison. The sequence continues at coordinate 969,053 of NW_011488621.1, forward strand.
CAGCAGTGTTAGAAACAGTTCACAGTAATTATGAATATAGATTTTATTTATTTGTGGCATGTGATATTTTATCTTAAACAGATTTCATTTTACAGAAATACACATACATGGTCCCTACATACTTAAATGTACTGGTACATGTCTTTTTGTTCATATGTAGAGGATATTATATTTCACCCAGAGTTGAGAATCAAAAATAGTGCCTAAAAAATTGTTGGAATGTTATAACTAACATTGTATTCTCTATACATTGAAGATGGTAAAAAAAAAAAAAAAGAAATTAGACATTGCAGCTTATCAGCTTAGGTCATCGCTATTGTTTAAAAGTATGTTATGATTGGAATCTTCAAATCACAGTTTAGAGCACATTAACTCACTCTAACTGATTGGAGATACAGAAATCAAAGGGTCCTGAGCCCTCTGGTTTGACATGTCACAGGTGAAGGCAAGGGGTCATGACTTCTAGCTCTTGACCTGCCACTTGCCCTGGTAGAGTTGGATTTCTTGACAGACCATACAGCATGTTCTCCATGAGACACTGTTTCGTATGGTACTTTGTCATCTAGTTGCAAAAGATCCAAGCAGTGAAGCCTTCCTGCTGCTGTGATATCTGGCATAATCACCTATTAAGACAAGCTTCCTCTATCCAGCATGTTTTCTTTTACTTGATTCCACCTTATTGCCCCACTTAGGCCCTCTTGGACAGCCCCAAATAACTCTTTGACCCCGTGATGTTTATATAACCTTCAAATTCTCAAGCTGGCCATCATGTCTCCTGTTGCTTTCTGTGATTTAGCAAAGTTCTTGCGAGCCCTTCTGTGGGCTGGCTGAGGGGAGATACAGGTGTTTGCCAGTCCTTTCCCCCAAAGGAAGTATCTGAGGGAAATAGTGTGAATGTTTCTGGTTGTTTACAGCCAGTATTTATATTAAGGAGTTTAAAAGTGGCAGATTTCCTCTTACCTTTATAAAACACTTCACTGAACTTTTTAACTTAATTTTTTTTTTCTATCCCACTCATCTCTTTCTGGTTGGCTGCATCTGATGTTGTAACCTAACTATATAAACATAAAACTGTTTGTTTTCCTTACAGACAACGTATTATTGGATTTATCTTTGTCAGGAGACAACCTATTAGGGCCTTTATTTAATACAGTTTCACATGTCTTTCAGTGGCAGAAACAAATTAATGTACATTTTTATTAGGTGTTGTATCTATTTAATTGACTGTCAAAGTGATGAGAAGTTAGGAAATCATCCAAAAGAGAGGTCCATCTTAGCCCAACAGCTCACACATTAGGTAGGTTTGCCCTGTCAGTGGGATGCCTTTAGAAAACACTAATAGCTTCCAGCTGGGTGGAAAATCAAAACCTTTGGGGTCTGACAAAACTAGCAGATTTGAATTTGAAAGCAGAGCTAATGCCTCCATTTTATTTTTTACCACTCGCCCATAAAACATTATTTTCCAATATGTCAGCCTCATTTGGTGGCCAGTGGTCTGAAATTGAAAGTGGAACAAGCAAGCGGAGAGATCTGGACATTAGTGAGTCCGCCCTTTCAAGCTGGTGTGCCACTTTGTGGACGGGTCTCCCCTAAGAGCAGGGGGGTCTTAATGACCATTCATCAATGCTCGTTGGCTGATCACTGAGTGCCTTCCCATTCAGTTTATCAAGTCTTGCACATAAAAAGTCAGAATCAGCCTTCTTCAGCTTTGTTAAAGGCAACTAGGAGTAAAATGCTCCTTTTGAACCCATTTTGCCCTTGTTTTTTCACTTTGTTAATGCAACCCTGCTTAAATGAGTGCTTTTATTGGGTCGGTTAGAATATCTGAAACTATTAATTCTCTTGTATTGAATAGCTGGTGGCAGACCAGAGCAGATGGGGTAGGAAGGTATTTGGTTGGGTGTATTGCTTTCAATTAGGATCAATGAGGTTTCAGCTCCTTTGAATTAACTCACTTAATACCCACTGTGTGAAGTCACAGTGTATCACAACAGCCTGCTCGAAGCAAGTGGAAAGTTGAGAAGACCTGTGGAAAAGCTTTAACTCAAACTCTCCCTTCCCCAGTGTAGAGAGCTTTCATTAACCGCAGACAGTGTCAGAAGATTCTTAGTCCCTGTTGGTAAGTTAGGTTTGAACTAAGGAGAAGTCTCTAAGATAGGGATGGTCTGTTTTGGAAACAAGTGAGAAACACCTTAGAGTAATAAAATGCCGTAACATCTTTCTAATGAGCTAAATATATTGTCAAAAATTTATGTATTATTTTGGGAGCCAGGCATTCAGTTGTTGACTAAAGTTACTGATTTGGAAGGTGATTTTCTTAGATGGCCCTCTTTAAAATAATTGCCCTGAAAATGCTCTGTGTTCTTAATTAAAAGACATGCGTTAACATGGCTCTTCTAAGGATGATACTTAGCGGTGAAGTCTTTCGTTTTGAATATATTTTAATTTTTAAAAATATGTTTCCTAGTGGCAATTCAAGACAGTGTTTGGCATCAGATAAAACTTAGATATTCTTTTTTCCCCACTCATGTATATAAATGGATTCATCATGTTATTGATTATCTATTTTTGTTTTACAATTTGGATTCTAGAGATCTTGGCTCCTTGTACTCTTTCTTTTTTTTTAATTAAAGGGAAAATTATTTCTGTTTAAGTAAGTGTATAGAACTGTATATCCAGGCTTCCCCGTCCAGGGAGAACTGCCAAGTGAGGTTGGTGCTTTGCTTGCCTCCATGGATTAAAGGGTAAGAGGAGGAAACTGGTTCCTGGAGAAAATGCTGAACTAGCCTCAGGTGTGCGCACACTCTGTGAGGCCTGTTCTGCAATCAGACTTCTAGGTGAGAATCTCCAGGGATCCAGGTTTTGTTGACGTGGATCAATTTAAAGTGGCAATTACTGTAGTCAGATAACAGCTTAAAAAGCTTTTTTACACATAGAAAAGATACATAATCACATGGCATATGGAAGTTCAATTTTCTGAGCTGTGGTATAGGGACTTGCAGTGTACCGATATTAAGACCCAGTTTTTAAACCGGATATCATCCAGTTTTCTTCAAGTGTATTGCATTTCTGTCCTGTGATTTTCTGTTTTAGAAGTGATTCACCATGCATATTGATGAAAGTTGGGTTTCCCCACTGTGAAAATGTTCTCTTTCTAACTTAGGTATGGTATTAAAAAGAAAAAAATCAGTGCCATGTAGCATTGAGTGGCTTAAAAAAAATGCTCTCTTTAAGAATGAAAACCTACAGATTTAGAATGCTGAATTTCATAAAGGTCCTTACAGCAGGAGTTAATTGATTATCACACTCATGCCTGCTATAAAGCTTTCTGTCATAAGAATGTTTGAGATCAGTGCGTAACTGTTCTGAAATCCATTACACAGAACCTCATTACAAGTGACATCTAACTAAGATGAACAAAAAGATTGGCCTCATAAATAGAGTGCAATATACTATTAGTGACAGAATGGAGTAATCATTATGAATTGTAGTCTTTTTACAAGTTGTCTCTTGACAGTGATGGATTTTTGAGGGGTTCACTCGATGAAACGGCACTTCTTATTGGGGGGCTGTAGAAGTTCTTATTGATTGGCACTGTTTAGCAAAAATGATCTATTTTTAGTTTGTGCAGGGTATGTGTGTGCGCGCTTTGAAACAGGTTGTGTGCATTCTTGGCTAGAGGTATAGGAAGAGGGAGGAGGCAGAAGTCAAGAGTCACTGCCTCTGATTTCAGATGGGTTTGTTTTTATGCTTTCTTTGAGGCAGCAAGTAGGGGGAAAATCAATCTGATAAGGGCCAGAAGCATATGGAAAGGGTAGAATAGGCACAGGACGAGCTGAAGACTGTGAAGGCAGGGCAAGAGTTAAGGGGGATGCTCCTGGCTGTCTATTCATTGAGCTTGCGGGCTGGTCAGAGGCTCCTGAGTGGAGTTGTTTCTGTTTATACTGGATTGAACAGCCACTGGAAAGGTAAAGCCTGAGGGCTGTGTCTCATCATGTGCCGTGTTGTTAAAACAAACACACAGAAACCTAGGAAAGATGTGCCAGTGTTAAATGGAGGAAGAGTTTTAGAAGTGAACAGTATTTTCCTTCTGCCTGGCATTTTTGTGTGTGCAGAAAAGGCACGCAAGGCAGGCAGGCATATGTTTCTCCTATGAGGCAAGGATGTTTTACAAAGGACTAAAGAGGGACTGCTGAGAGGAAAATAGCCGGCTTTAGATAAAGCACTCTAACAAAGGCTCGTAGTTTTATATATCATGGTGTCCATTAAAGCTTAATAGGGAAGAGTCCATTGAACCTGGCTGGGTATGTGTTATTCATGGGAGGGATAAACATTTAAGAGCGTGCAAAAAAAATCAGAAAGCAGGAGGACATGATTGTTCAGCTTTTGAAAAGGCTTTACAGTGAAGATTTTGTTTTCATCTCCTATGGATCTCTATGCAAGGTAGAGGAGAGTAAGCTAAGCATGTTTGGAGCATATCAACGCAGGGATCCCAGGGGGTTAAAAGCACGCTGGTAAAATAAAGTGGTCTGCTTCTGCTCCTCCAATGTGTTCTATTTTACACACACTACTGAGAAGCTGACAAAGGGAATGCTTCTGAGACTTGTGTTCCGTCTGATAAACTGGCACAGTCTACAGGGTCTTGGAACAGGTTTTTTATGCTGCTTTGGATTTCCAGTTCAGTAAACAAGCTTCGAGGTCCCTGCCTCCGTTTTTTTTCTTTTTTCTTAAATAAAGTGCCCAATGATGGGGGTTGTTAACCTATGAACGTGTAAGGGATAGCTCCCCTTGTGAGCCGTGGGAGGTGTGTGTGTTGGGGGGGGGGCGGGGCGGGCAGGTCGCCTTTCTCTTCTTTCCGGCAAGATAAGGGTTAACTTGCAAGGGGCTGGGTGGGGGTGGTGGTGGTGGGGAATGAATTATTCAGCATTTAGCTTATCATTCTGCATTTTTACTTTCCTGTTCTTCGGTGCTCTGGAAGTTGCGGAGAGCGGGCCAGGGGGTAAGGGGAGGCCAGGGTGGCCCACACGTCCCTGTCATTGTTCTGCCTGGAGAGACGGGGCTGGGTTCAAGGCCACATGTGCTCCTGTCATCATCCACATTTCTGCTCCAAGTGCAATCCGGAGTGTCAGCTCTCCATCTGTCCCCGCCTGGCAGGCGCACGCGCCCAGCACCCCGCCTCGGGCTCCGGCGCCCCAGCCCCCCTGCCGGCCCCCCTCGCTCTGCCGGCCCCCGATTCCGGGACGGGAGGCATGAGCCCCGCGCGCGCTTCCTCTTAGGAGAGAGAGAGAGCCACTCTCGGTGAGGACGCTGCATTCAGGAATGCCCGGTGAGTGAGCCCCGCTCCGCTTTCTCTCTGTGGTTTGTCAAAGGAAGCAGGCTTACTTTTCATTACTGCTCGGAAAATAACCTTCTGCCCTCAGCGGGCTGTATCTTAAGGTGGGCAGGCAGAGGCTGGGGCAGTGACCGAGGTGGATGGTGGCGTTAAAAAAGAGCCATTAGAATCTAGGTCCAGGGCTCCAAGGGTCCGTGGAAGCCTCGTCTTTAAGACATGGGAGGTGTGTTTTCAAGACTGAGGGCAAGTCCAGCCACGTTATCTGTTGGCCAGAGCAATTCACTCGAGGGATTTAGCTTCAAGTAAGGATGTTTTCTGCTGTGGATTTCGCAACTGTCATCTGTACCTTGTGTCCTGGACATTTCATCTGTGGTGGGAGCGTGCAGATTATGATGGAACCCTGGGATAAGGTCTCTTTCGAAAACTGTTTATGTCAGAGAAAGTGAAGGGAGCTTTAGGGACTACCGATTATTTCAGTCTTGTCCTAAATTACAGCGCTGAGATGTCATCAGGCAAATAATTGAAATCGGTTAATTAAAAATAGAAAGTCTGCTGAATTACTGATGCTGTTGTGGTCCTGGAAATTTAATGTATGTTAATTTCCTCTGAAAAATATTATTTTTGGAGCCCAGAGTGTTTCTGTGATCGTTGCCAGTGAAGGTTCTGCTTGGGAACAGAGAAGCTTGGTAGAAGCCTGTTGGGGCAAGGGTGTTTCTGTTATTCTCAGGAACGATCTGGACTGCCCTTTGCCTACTTTGAGTAGTAGATCTCAGATTAAAAAGACAAGGCAGAGAGAGATCCTCCAGCTGGCTGATTTGTGTGGGTTTTTTGGGCAGGACCGACAGAAGAGGCTGCGCTTGGTCACAGGGTTTGTACACCTCGCAGATGGTGTTTTGAAACAGTATCTGCCAGTTTTCTGCAACCACGGTTGTGTGTAGGTATCGCCAGTTGTTTGAAGAATGTTTTTCCCTTTAGGATGTGTCTTGTAAGTGCTCATCAGCGAGGATGCATTTGTGACCGAACTGCACCTTTTCATTAGTTCTGTGGACGAGGGATGTGTGCAGCTGAAATATGGGAAAAATCAATTTTAAAAAAGACAATGACTGAGGTCTCTGAAAGGTCATTTTAACTCTTTCAGCACTCATCTTGATTTATATGCACCAAGCAGCTGAAGATGTCATGTGCATGGAGTATGTGATATGGAAGCTGTGTGAAAAAGTGCTTGTGTTTTTTTATTTAGCCTGAGTACTGTATAGTTTCATCTGATTTTTATGTCATCAGTCAAATCTAACTTGTTTTTATGCTTTTAATAAATATGTGTTAAATGATCTGATCTGTCAGCATTTTGTAGAGTCTGTATTTTGTTTTGGTAAAACAGAACCACATAATAACCCAAAGCCATTTGTGAACGATGACAAGTGAAAGAGATTAGGTAGGACCCTTGCTATCCCATATTAATTACATGATTTTAAAGTATTCTTTGAAACATCCTTATTTAAAATGCATTGAACCATATTTAAGGTTTTAGAATCATTGATAAGTGTGTTTTAGTCATTAACATCTGACTGGTTCTGAAGCAGTAACCTGAAGTGTAGGCAGTGTTTCTCACTCTCTCTTGCTCATCAACTGTGTTAGAAAACCTTGTACTTGGATGCAGAGAACATATTAACAGCTGTGACTACGAGCTTGTGCCAGAATGGTGATACTTGAGCAGTTCTGACACTTGGTTATTTTTGACACCCATCTGCATTTTTTAACCACTACTATCAGACAGATTACCTCTTAATAATGTTTTTAGCATATTTTTGTCCATATATATGTACTTATATTAATGGGCATTTTTACCATCTGGGACAGATTTTTTACTTTTAAGTAAGACAATATGTGTACAAGATTAAAAGGACGTATTTCTGGTAATCTGGTATTGTCACTATCCTAAATATATATTAACATTTATCATCATCCTCATCACTGTTATCTTTCTTTCATAGGTCAGGTGTCAGAATTGGCTCCTGGTTGTCCAAACTTGGTGTAACAATTCTCAGATCTAGGACCTTTTTCATAAAAATGGGGGGATCCCTGGAAATAGATGTGTACAAACTGAATTTATTCAAAGATATACCAGTCTGTGGGGATGGGTAGGTAAAGTCTTAGTTTCAGGGCTTTATAACTTTGTCCATTTAAAAAAAAACAAAAAAAACAATGCACTTTAGCTATTGATAGCATGCTATTTCAAAAGGAACCAGGAAAAGTCGAAGAGAAGGCCATACGTGCTTTTAAAGAAATAGATGATACTATTTTTATGATTTAACTCAATATAAGGAAATATCATTTTACTGCCTGTCACTTACTAACAACCAGATCCTTGTGTTTAAGGGAAGAAAAATGTTTGCTTATGAGAAGGCTAGGAGACTCTGGGAATTACAGTATTTCAGGAGGAGATGGCTCTGAGCTTTCTGAAACATTTATATTTTTATCAATCTTGGTATAATATTATCAAAGAACATATGCTGACCTACAAAATACTTTCAGGACTGTTGCCTTAAAAGGACAATAAGTGAGCACAGTCTGTGTAGCCCAGAAATAGTGCTGTTCTTTCAGAAGATGGCTAGCATTAGGTCAGACCACCCTTTCTCAATGTTCTCAATGGTCCTGCTCTCCAGATGTGACTGGAACTTTTTTTAAGTTCAAGTTTCCAAAAAAAAAAAAAAAAAAAAGTTTGTTTTCAAAATCTGGTTTTACTTAAGACAGCTCCATCCTGGAGTGCATTTCATAAATTGCCCACATATTTTTCTTAGCAGAGAACTTAACTGGCTGTAATTTTTAACACATGGCCACATCATGTGATATTTTCAAAACACTTACACATAGCTTTAAGAAGGTCCCTGCAGAAATGATCCATCCTCTCACAGCCGGCCCTTTTTTTTTTTTTTTTTTTAACAGCATATCTGCATTTTCCATTTAGGAGAGCTATATATTATTAGCTTACATTTTTGGGTAGTAAAACAGTACATTGCTGATTGTAAAACATGGACTTTATTATCTGCTGAAAATTGATTTGGCATTTATAGCCACTGTGTACTAGACTGTTTTTCTGTTTTTAACATCAATGCTTGCAAGCGATGATTTGTGTAAGAAACAGAAATGAAATTGCCATGGACAGACAACTGCTAGTGTCCCTAGTCAGTGAACTTTTGGATAATGCACCTGGTTATTATTATTTTTTAATAGAGGCGTCTAAATGCTGTTGTACAAGAACAAGAAACACAGCAGTCCATGCACTGTCTCTGTTTTGCCTTGCGAGTTGATTTGCCATTGTTTTAGGCTAACTCTTTGCTGTAGTGCACAAGCCTCCTGCCAGCTATTAAAGACAGCTATATCAGCAGCAGATATCCAATTATAAATGTAGATTGTGCAGACATTACTTTTTCGTCGCAAGCATCTAGAAGTTGCAGCTTCTTTTCAAACCCTGGCACCAGTTCCCTTTTTCTTTTTAAATTATTTTCTGTTAATATTTCTGAACATTTGACCTTTTAACTTCTATGTATTTTAAAATAATATTTGGAAATTTTTACAAGGCATCTTCCTGCACAGCTAATAATAGTCTATTGAAAAAAAAAGATATTTTTTGGAATAAACATTTGCTTAGTAGGCATTATATCGTCCAGAAATGTTTATTAACTGTTTCATCACTACACTGATATTTGAGGTTTGCACAGGAGATGCTGTAAAAACCATATTCTGAACAGACTTTGGAATCATCAAAGGAACAAAATACATTTTAGAGCCGGAAGATTGATCTTGAAAGTGCCTTCAGTTTTCAGGTGTTGAAGCTGAGGCTCAGGTGCTTTTGTAAAGTAAGTGGATTCTCGCAGTTGCCTCTTTGTACCACGCTGCTTCTAAATCACACGTGCGTGTTCAGTCACATTGGCATCTTGGTGTCGGTCCTCCTCTGTTGGCTTTTCCGTTCTACCCTGGATTGCGCTTACCATGTGCTTTCTCCCCGTCTACTCCAGGGCTTCAGGTCCATGTGGGGGGAAACTCTGCAACAGTAATCACTTGACCTGTGGCAAAGGTGTGCCATCAAATGTACCTTATAGTTGTTTGGAAGTTAGAGAGCCTCAATACGGTTAATTTTTGAGCATTGAGCAGATCGAATGATCTTAGCAAGGTTGTGACGACTGAGGGCATTCAGGTAGTAGACTTCTGTGGGTTGCTGAAAAATGTACCAGGGCCAAATAACTATGGTTCAGTCTCTCCCCATGCCATGCCTTCAAGGAGTTTTGAGTTCTTATGCTCCAGGCAGAGAAGTAAACAGTAGTTGTGATATGGAATAGCAAGAGCTTAGAGACAGGTACAGGAGCCCAGAGGCAGGTAGTACCTGATGGGATTAGGAGCCAAGCACAGAGGGGGAAAGACATGTGGACCATGGGCTTATGGGCCTTGACTGTCTCCTGCTTCTCCAGATTGGATCTCTGTTAATGTTACTTAATTTTTAGTTTGCTATTATACTGAGGATAGGATACTGATTTTTGTTTACTAAGTTTTAATATCTGTGTGTGACAGTGGGTATGGCATTGCTCGAAAGCAGTTTCTTTGTGTACAATTGTGGTTCTTTGGTGGCTGACAGTATCTCGTGGAATACATCATTAACTTAAATGACTCATAACTTGAGAACAATAGGATTTCACACCTGACCAAGAAGCAGGTTTATCTGGCTGGCTTTCTCAAACAGCTGTTTGCATTAATTAATATTAATGTAAATGTACTTTCTGAGAATGTCTAGCTTAATTATGTTTTTCAACCCATAGAGTTCCAATCAAAGGAAACAGGAAATCCTCTTAATCTCACAGGGAGTGTATAACTGCCGTCTCTGAACAGAGTAAATCTCTGATAGTATAGTAAGCCTTTTATTGAAAGCCTGTACATGCCGGGCCCCAAGGCTAGGCACCTTGTATACTTACTAATTCTCACAGTTCTGCAAAGGGTTTCTGTGACCATGACATCTATTAATATTGGAAACCCGAAGAGCAGGTAAATTAAGCATTTTCCCCGAGGACACATAGATGTCATTAAATGGCAGAGAAGGGATTCTCTCTGGTCTGTCAGCTGATATTTTATTCCTTTTTTAAAACTTTTCTTTGTTTATTTTCGGCTGTGCTAGGTCGGCCTTGCTGCACGCTTGCAGTTGCGGTGCGCGGCCTTCTCGTGGAGGTGGCGGCTTTTGTTGCAGAGCATGGCCTCTAGGGCTTGCAGGCTTCAGGAGTTGTGGCCCATGGACTCAGCAGTTGTGACTTGCAGCTCTCGGGCTTAGTTACCTCGTGGCATGTGAAATCTTCCTGGACCAGAAATTGAACGCATGTCCCTTGCATTGGCAGGCGGGTTTTTCATCATTGGAACACCAGGGAAGTCCTTGTTTTCTGTTTTTTTAAAGGAAGGGTGAGTGTGTTGTGTTTGGTGAGAGGATGTTTTGTAATGGAAGCTAGATGGAAATGTTTGAAGAGGGATGTTTGAATTTGGAGTAAAGTAGCAGAGAAGGTGGAGTTCTCGGTGCTGGAAACTGAAAATGGAAAAGCATTAGCCTCAGTTGTCAAGAGTGATCTTGGGTAAAACAGGTTAGGAGAGTAGTTATTTCTCTGTGTATTTCTATGCTTGAGAGAATGCAATGGGGAGTAATAGGTGCCAGGGGACTAATGTCTGTGTTTTGAAAAGTCTAATAGAAATTGTAAATTTACTCCCTGATGAAGCCGTGTAGGTTAACTAAGATATCACCTTTCTAGGCTTTTGACATGAGGTAATTCTGGCTAACTTTTGTTGATCAGAACCTCAGATGGAGTATTTTCTGTGTTTTGGACGATAGTAGGAAAATGGAAATCAAATGATGTGTTCAACATATGGGCAGACAAAATTGTTGAATATTGTGTGGTTAAAATTTGTCATGAAAGTCACTCAGTTGTGTCCGACTCTTTGCCACCCCATGGACTGTATAGTCCATGGAATTCTCCAGGGTAGAATACTGGAGTGGGTAGCTTTTCCGTTCTCCAGGGGATCTTCCCAACCCAGGGATCGAACTCAGGTCTCCCGCACTGCAGGCGGACTCTTTACCAGCTGAGCCACAAGGGAAAAATATCAGATCTCTTGGTCATGAGGCTGCTGGGTACCCATGTTCTGCCCCAGGAGGTTCTAGGCAGGCAGACTGTTAGCAGAAAATGAGCACATTGTAGGAAAGCACGTTAACTTTTTTCACCATGCCCCCCTCTCCTTCTAAAAAAAAAAACCAGTGATTTAAAAATTGTGGGCGGTTTTCCCTAGAAGATTTTACTTCTGTTTTCCACATTTCTCTTTTAAGGGCTGAGTGATAAGTGCAGTCTGTAAAAAGTCTCACTTTATTAGAGGGATTCTTTTAATTCTGTGTGGTTTATTAACATCATACCGTGTACTTTGATGCTCACGCAAGAAAGTAAATTTGAAAGTACCGATGAGAACATGATGCTGTAAAGAGTTTGGCCTTAAGAGCTATGTAATTAGATAGGCAGAAATGCTCTTTAGGAAGAAGGGATGTTAGAGGGTGTCTTTATCATGTGTTTATGGCTTTAACAAGAGTCTTAAAGAGTTTGACAAAATAAACAGACCATTCTTAATAATCAGGGATGATTTTGATGGGGTGCTAAGTTATTTAGAACTTTGGTAAAGACAATTGCACTTCTGAGCATATCATTCCTTTACATTTGAACTTTGCATGATTAAAACTTCCCTGCCTTCCTCTGGACTTGTTTGGTTTAATGATGCTCGAGTTATTGGGAGGAAAATGCATAATAAAATTTGAGGGTCCTGTGGTAACAATTTATATATTCTTTCATTTGAAATGCTTAACATGTGTCCCGACAAAGATATGACTGGAACAAAGAAAGGCCTTGATTCTGACACTTTCCTTGTGAAATAGGCATTGTTTCCTCTTTATAATGTTTCTGTCTGAACCTGCGTACTCGCATTTATGGCAACATCTCATTTGAAAGGTCTGTTAATACTTATTTTTTTCTTTCTTTCTACTCTAGTATAGTTGTGTGAGACAGCCTAAAGACAGGAAAATATTAAGGAATCAAAATGAAGATTTTTTTTTTTGTCCATAGAAAGCACTTTATTTTCTTCCAGTCTTTCTGCAGTGTTCTTAATCATTGGTTTATAGAATATAGAATAATAGAAACCAAAGGTAAAACCTCACTTGTTAATTACCCAAGCATTCTCTTGTATACCAGTATTTGCTCGTGTGTGCTGTGCTTAGTCACTCAGTCATATTCAACTCTTTGAGACCCCATGGACTGTAGCCCTCCCAGGCTCCTCAGTCCATGTGGATTCTCCAGGCAAGAATATCAGAGTTGCCATGCTCCCCTCCAGGGCATCATCCCAACCCAGGGATCGAACCCAGGTCTCCCGCATTGCTGGCTGATTCTTTAGCATCTCAGCCACCAGGGAAGCTTGCTGGTTATGAAATATCAAAAAAAAAAAAAGGTATATATAGATGTGATCAAGGTTTCACAGATTTTTCAAGTTTTTGTACAATTTAGGAGTCTTCCTAAAGAACTTTGCTGGAAAAAAAAAAGTTATTTAACTATTTGCTACATGGAGGAATATCTTTCTGGGTGTTTCCCCCCCCCC
>NW_011488621.1:982140-990161 GCF_000754665.1 Bison bison bison
TTTTTTTTTTTTTCCGTTTTTAATGCACTCCTTTCAGAGTCTGGAGAACTAGTTAAAATCTCTGAATCTGCTACTTATTCCCTGTTGTTTTGGGCAAGTAACATAATTTCCCAGGTGAAGAATGTCTTTCTACTTATTTTTCATTTTTATCTACATTTTACTCATACATTCTGGGGATAAAGCCTTTGGTACTTTGGTACATTTTGCTTCATATGTTCTGTGGGTAAAGCATATCAGTGTGATGTTCATACACCTTTTCCTAAAACTTCTTGGAGAATCAAACCATTTTGTAGTGTTTCCCAGAGAGCAGAAGGGTGTCTCTTTAAGCCCCAAAGTTGCTTCTGTTTACTTGTTTAAAATTTCTATGCCTGTTGGTCAATTATTTTGAGTGGCCCTGGTCTTTTAGCTTTCAGCTGTGTTCTTTATCCGTTTGTGCTGGACGTGCTGTATCTTTTGCTTTATGACTTGAGTTTATATTATAAACAATTAATATGTTGTGTTTATGAGGCCAGAGAGCACAGGACATGGGGAATGTCCATGGCTGAGTGTGAGTCAGACTTCTTCCACTTCGTGGTATCACCAGCAACAAGCAAGTCGTTTCACTCTCTGTCTGAGCGTCACTTTCCTTGTCTGAGAAGCAAGGATTCTGCTTTGCTGACTTTCGTTTTGCAGTATGGTGGTAGTGATTATGATCGCGTGCTGTGTCTCCTTGAAAAGCAGAGTACAGAACTTTTACATATAAGCGGTAATGATTAAAGTCAGTGATACTCTCTGGACTTAAAACACAGGGGAGAGTTTTTCAGTCACACAGAAGGACTCTAGGGTGTTGTGCTTGTGAGTTTTGTCTGTAGTTGGTAGAATTTTCTCTCCCTTCTGCCTACCCTCTCTCTGTTCCTGTGCCCACAAGTCCACCCATTCCAGTAACTGGCTAGCTTGAAAACCATATAACCAAACTTAGAATGGTGAAGTGAATGCTTAGGTGAAAATGTGGAAAGCCCATCTTGTTCTGTTTTGTGTTCCCCCAGATGTTAACTAGTGGCAGTTTTAATTTGTGGAGTCATTTTAGGTGTCTCTGAGACTTTTCTTCCTGACTGATTTTCATTTCTCTTAGCAGGAGACATTGCTCAGAGAGCTGAATTCTAACCTTTTATGTATTCCAGGATACAGACTCTTCACTGTTTAAAATAATAGACATCTTAAGTGTCATCAGCTCTTCTTGATAAAGCTGCCATTTGCTTTAAGATCTTGATTTCATAGTTCTAAAAATTCCATTCCAGGCTACCCATGAGGTAGGAGACAGAGAGTAAGGAATCAGCAAATGTTTGCTTAATGAATAAGTGAGGATGAGAGGTGGACTGGGATTCACAGGGATCTTAAAGGAAAGAAAGAATGCACAAAGCATGTTAAATATGGGGGGGAGGAAATTAAGTAAATCTTATAAAAATTTTTGGTAAATGGTATTTAATAATCAATAAGGCATTTTCTTTGAACTATGGAAAGATAATTAATTTTTTTTGGCCATATATAACTTTCTTGGCAGCTAGCTGCATATTAGTTAAAATTGCATGTGTTATAAATCTGATAATTTATCATGATCATATTTACTAAAAGTATGATACAATATATAGCACTTAAGCACTCTCTGACATAATTACTGAAATTAGAAACAAAGTCCAGGGCTTTTGACAGTTGTAATATTTGGGGAAATTAGTGCTTCCTCTACCTGGGTACTTGCCTGCAGTTTGGGAGGATGGGTGTAAGCCGTCAGGGATCCAGCAGACATAATGAGTAGGATTCTGTGAGCTGAGTTGCTCAGTTGCGACCCCATGGATTGCAGCTCACCAGGCTTCTTTGTCCATGGAATTTTCAGGCAAGAATACAGGAGTGTGGGTTGTCATTTCCTACTCCAGGGGATCTTCTCGATCCTGGGAGGCCTAACAAAAGACAAATATTAAGAAATATTTTCACCTTTTCGGTTGCACGGTAAATTCTATCAGCAGTTTGTTCTGCCAATAATCTCAGATGAGTAGTGGTTAAATAGTCTGATAAGATTTATCATAAAGACTCCAGAGAGATTACTAAAATAATTCATGCAGTGCTTGATACATAATTTTTTAAAAAACATATAACTTCTATAATAGTGGAGCTTTCTTTAAATATCTTTGCCCTCTTATATTTGTTTCTAAATATACATTGAATCCTTTGAAAGGGATAGGAGGGCAGGTTTGAGTCTCAGATACTATCACTTTGGAAGAATATTCTTGCTAATTTAACACATATTTTATGCCTCTGAATTTGTGCCTTTAAAAATTTATAGAAGATCATTGTAGCTTATCCACTGAGTGCCTGTTTTTACACGGATATTGCTGATACTCTGCATGGATTACAGACTTTCCAGGGGTCTTTGGGGCACTTTGAAAATGTGGTATAGAATGATGTAATGAAGTGGTTCTTAAAGTGGGTTTCATGGACCAGCAATATCATTATCACCCAGGAACTTATTGGGAATACCCATTTTCTGTCCCTCTGCAAACTTAATCAGGAACTCTGAGGTAGCCCAGCAATCTGTTTGAACAAGCTCTCAGAGGATTCTGAAGCATATTCAAATTAGACATTTGTAAATCATAACTTTTTGTCTTCTTGGATAGTCCAGAGAAAATACCCATTTGTTTTTTATCATGAAAGTCCCAATGAATGGAAATCAAGGTAATTTATTTGTTTTAAATGATGTACTTTAAAAACAACGCCCAAGAAATAACAAAGAACGTATTTGTTCAGAGCCTTGGGTTTCTAATAGAGTATTTGGATGCCCACACATTACACCTGAATTGAATGAGATAGTTAAAAGAGAAGGTGCGTTTCAAGCCAATTCTGGGATGTTTATTCGTTCTGATAGTTACTTGTAAAGACATGCATCTATTTCATTGCACTCAGGTACCATTTGTGATGCCCTTGCCTTGTTTTGAGGCCAGCTTCTGATCGTTCAGAATTTTGTGAGTTTAGTTTGGTCATCTTTAGAGACTATTTAGGCAGACCTCAATTTCACAATAATATTAGTCATCTAGAAAGTTTAGATATGTCACAGCATTTTATTTTTCTGTGTTGAATGTAAATAAGGGGTCCGTGGGGTTATGAACGTTCCGTCAGTAGTGCCTGGAAAGGATTTGTTTCTTGCATCTCCTGTATCTGCTGCTGTTCTCTTTTCTGCATGGTGTGCCTTCAGTAAGCGCAGTCTGACACGCTTCGTGGCCTTTGCCTCCTGTGATAAAATAGATTGAAATGATTCCTGACACCATCTGGTGAAGAGGAGCAGCCCTGGAGGACTGTGCTTTGAGAGAAAGTAACTGAATGCTAAGAAATGTGGAAGTCTAGGGACACTGGCAAAGGATTTTTTTTTTTTTTTTTAAAGAGCATGAACATTAATACATCTTCTTGAGGTTTGATGGGACATGTACTGCCTACTGTCCCATCTGGTGCTTATGATAGCATGGCATATTAGCATGCTGCAAGTTCATAATGTATTCAGGGGGAGGAAACATCCCTTGCATACCAATTGAGGTATCCTCTCTTCAGAACTGTTTTTGAATTTCAATGATGTTTATATCTTCCAAGCCGTGACTTAACCGAGCATTTCCGCGCGAAGGAATAACATGAGTGAGTGAGGGAGAGAGAGAGAGGGTTTGTGTTCATGGTCTCTCCTATTCCCTCATTAATTTATCTTCCTCCCTTTTTTCTTGATGAAATTATAAGTAGTTATTAATATTAGGTTTTATGACTTTTAATCCTTTCTGTTTTGAAACCACATAATATTTCATTATTATTTCACTTATGGCACTTAAAGCAGTTGCCTTGTGAAATTGTGTAGCTGTCCCCTTGTAGACAGAACACTTTCAAGGGTCAGGCCTGTGTATAATTATGGATGTGTCTCCATGGCACCTAGAGTTTGGTCATTCACTTAAAAAATATCTACTGAGCTCACACTGTGGGTGTGACACTGTTGTAGGTACTGAGTAAGACTAGTGGGTCTTTCCTCTTGGAGGCTTTGTATTTTAGTTGGTAAGAGGCAAACAGTCAACAAAGAAACAGATAACATCTCCAAGATAATGTCGCTTCACTATCTCATTCAATTTAGCTGTAATGTGTGGGCATCCAAATATGCTATTAGGAACCAAGACTCTGATCCAAGGCATTGTTTATCATTTCTTGAGTATTATTTTTAAAGTACATCGTTTAAAACAAACAAATTACCTTGATTTCCATTCACTGGGACCTTCATGATAAAACAAATGGGCATTTTCTCTGGACTACACAAGGAGACAAAAAGTTATGGATGGAAGTGAAAGTCGCTCAGTCGTGTCCGACTCTTTGCGACCCCATAGTCTATACAGTCCATGGAATTCTCCAGGCCAGAGTACTGGAGTTGGTAGCCTTTCCCTTTTCCAGGGTATCTTCCCAACCCAGGGATAGAACTCAGGTCTTCTGCATTGCAGGCAGATTCTTTACCAGCTGAGCCACAAGGGAAGCCCAAGAATACTGGAGTGGGTAGCCTATCCCTTCTCCAGTGGATCTTCCTGACCCAGGAATTGAACCGGGGTCTCCTGCCCTGGTGGCTCAGACGGTAAAGCATCTGTCTACAATGCGGGAGACCTGGGTTCGATCCCTGGGTCAGGAAGATTCCCTGGAGAAGGAAATGGCAACCCACTCCAGTACTCTTGCCTAGAAAATCCCATGGATGGAAGAGCCTGGTGTCCATGGGATCACAAAGAGTCTGACACAACTGAGTGATTCCACTTTCTTTCTTTCTTCTGCATTGCAGGTGGATTCTTTACCACCTGAGCTCTCAGGGAAGCCCCAAGTTATGGATAAGCACAATGAATATCCATGCTAGCTGCAGGGCAGGTGAATGGGGCACTTATTTAGATTGGATTGTCAAGGAAGGCACCTTTAAGGAGGTAACATTTTTGCACAGAGACCTGAAGGATCTGAAGAGTTAGTGGCAGAGGAAGAGAAAGTCCAAAAGTCCTGGGTTAAAATATGATTGGCATTTTCAAAGGTAGATTGAGCCAAGTTCAGGGGTTAGTCCATTGCTAGGCGTTGGAATTTTATTCTTAATGTGTCAGAAGCCATCAAAAGTGACTTAATAGTACCTTTTAAAAGGGTAAATTGAGCTGCTACGTGTCATGTTCTGAGGCACTAAACAACTATCAGAGGAGTGAGATGCGCCGTTAAGTCCATTGAGGCACTTTGTAGCATTGCAATTAGCATGAATTTTAGAATCAGAAGAAACATTTCTTGGATTCTGACCTTGATGTTTGACTCTGAGCAGCTTCTTAGCCTTTTTTAGCTCATGTCTTCTCATTTGTTGAAAGGCAAAGCTAGCACCTAAAATCATGGTATTAATGTGAAAATTAAGTGAGGTAATTCATTTAAAAGAACTAGCATAGGGCCTCGTTCTTAAGAGGAGCCTGCTCTACCATTGACACACACAGATCATAATAAAACACTTGGGATGGTTTCGAGGAATATTGAAACAGTTGGCATCATCTTGTTGGGAATCCTTTTCTGGTACTGTTATCTTCTTAATAAAACACTGTTAACATGTTGCCAGGGTGGCGATGCTCAGCATCTGTGGTCTGTCCCTGTTGGTCTAGAATCATGTATGGAAGGAAACTCAAGGAATTCTGAGGCAAAGTCCATACCCGTGAAACAACCTGGGATTTTTTTTTTTTAATTTAAAAAAGTTTTATAGGTAACACTCTTTTGTCTCTCCTTTTTTTTTTTTTTGAGAAATTTTAACATGAGGAAATCAAATTGCATTCTGGAGAGAAAATGGTGGTTATATCAAAGATATTATAAAAAGAGTTTTAATTCATAAAGCAGTAACGGTTTATTAACTGCGTAGTTGTTAGATATAAACCTTTTGAAAGGAATTTCTAGTGCACACAAATGGTGAAAATCAGGAGCTCCATAGTTTTTGCAAGCATGAAAAACTTAATTGCAAGAAGCAATTCTGTGACGATTTTCATTTAGCCTGTGAGGCAGTGTTAAGATTTTCAAACTTTCTGCAGAAGAAATTGTGGGGTTGGGGGTAACAAGATGTTGCTTATGGCTGAATGTCTACAGAGAGTTCCAAGTTACCGTTGTCTTGGGTATAATTTTATCAGATATATAGATTAGTTGAGTTATTCTTTAAACTTGCTACCCACTTTTGCAATTATATATGTATTTTTGGCTAGAGATTCTCCACTCCTCAATCTGTAGATTTTTTTTTTTTTTTTTAACTATCCATCCTCCTCCACCCAACATCAGGAAAACAAATAATGCGTAAGGAATGTGGAGGGGGAGGTAGCGTGGTAATTCAGGCAAGTTTCGTCAGCACTTAACCAGATTCTTGGAATGTTTTTTGATGTCCGACAGAACTGTACAGAGCTGTTGACAGCTGCAAGTTGTGTGAGAGGAGTCACAAGTATTGCTGCTGTGTTCTGGTTGGAGTGTGAGAAGGAAGGAGGGAAGGTAGAAGAACTGAAGAAGTTCGGGAGGTGGAATCACAGTTCTGAAGGAGGCAGCTGGCTGTTGGCTCCTAAGACAGATCCTTTTCCTTCCCTAAGCCCCAGTTGCATTCTTAACAGCCGCATCTTTCAAAAGTGATGGGGTCTGCACGCCTCCAGGAAAATTCAGAGGGGATCGTTTCCTCACTGAGAAATAGCCTTACAGAAACCGTGTAGGCCATCCGGAATATTGTCTGTTCAGCACCCCATGCGCATCCTCCTTCCGCTCTGGAGGATGCCATGAATACAGATACTCACGTGGTGATTGTTTTCCTTCAGAAAGAGAGGACAAAGAAAAGCTGGCTGGTCAGGTGAGATAGGCGGACACATTATCAAGTGTTGGGTCTAGCAGCCAGGAGCCTGACACGCAGAAGCTGCGTGGGGCAGCGTCCGCTCTGACCTGGGTCCCATGCCCCTCCTTTCAGTTTGTTTGGCTTACAAGATACAATTTCACAAACGATACTCCTGAATGTCTCTTTTGTGGACTAAGAGCATTATCTTGGGTAATGGGATAATCACCCAGTTTGTGATTATTTACTTCGCAAGGGTGGCCTTTGTTTTTGACCAGTTTCTATCACATGTAGTTTATTTCTAATGGAAACAGCGCACCTCAAAACTTGTTTTTCTATACAATGGATTAAAGACAATCTCTTTAACAAGTGGTGCTGGGAAAACTGGTCAACCACTTGTAAAAGAATGAAACTAGAACACTTTCTAACACCATACACAAAAATAAACTCAAAATGGATTAAAGATCTAAACGTAAGACCAGAAACTATAAAACTCCTAGAGGAGAACATAGGCAAAACACTCTCCGACATACATCACAGCAGGATCCTCTATGACCCACCTCCCAGAATATCGGAAATAAAAGCAAAAATAAACAAATGGGACCTAATTAACCTTAAAAGCTTCTGCACATCAAAGGAAACTATCAGCAAGGTGAAAAGACAGCCTTCAGAATGGGAGAAAATAATAGCAAATGAAGCAACTGACAAACAGCTAATCTCAAAAATATACAAGCAACTCCTCCAGCTCAACTCCAGAAAAATAAATGACCCAATCAAAAAATGGGCCAAAGAACTAAACAGACATTTCTCCAAAGTGTTAAGACATACAGATGGCTAACAAACACATGAAAAGATGCTCAACATCACTCATTATCAGAGAAATGCAAATCAAGACCACTATGAGGTACCATTTCACACCAGTCAGAATGGCTGCGATCCAAAAGTCTACAAATAATAAATGTTGGAGAGGGTGTGGAGGAAAGGGAACCCTCTTACACTGTTGGTGAGAATGCAAACTAGTACAGCCACTATGGAGAACAGTGTGGAGATTCCTTAAAAAACTGGAAATAGAACTGCCTTATGATCCAGCAATCCCACTGCTGGGCATACACACTGAGGAAACCAGAAGGGAAAGAGACACGTGTACCCCAATGTTCATCGCAGCACTGTTTATAATAGCCAG
>NW_011488621.1:990261-990414 GCF_000754665.1 Bison bison bison
ATGGAAGCAACCTAGATGTCCATCAGCAGATGAATGGATCAGAAAGCAGTGGTACATATACACAATGGAGTATTACTCAGCCATTAAAAAGAATACATTTGAATCAGTTCTAATGAGGTGGATGAAACTGGAACCTATTATACAGAGCGAAAT
>NW_011488621.1:990733-1013878 GCF_000754665.1 Bison bison bison
ATGCACGATACTGGATGCTTGGGGCTGGTGCACTGGGACGACCTGGAGGGATGGTATGGGGAGGGAGGAGGGAGGAGGGTTCAGGAGGGGGAGCACATGTATACCTGTGATGGATTCATTTTGATGTTTGGCAAAACTAATACAATATTGTAAAGTTTAAAAATAAAATAAAATTAAAAAAAAAAAAGAAAAAAAAATATCTGCAGAGAAGACAAAAAACAAAAAACAAAAAAAAAACTTGTTTTTCTAAAGCATATTTAAAGATACTCCACACTGTCTCCTTGGGTAAAATGAGCATTTCACTCTCGATAGACCAGGCTGGGTGTCATATATGTGCTTTCTTCTGTCTGTGGGTCCGTCTGTCTTTCTCTTTCTTCCTCCCTCCCTCCTTCTCTTCTTCCACAACATACTTTACAGAGCCTCTAGTATTTCTAGGCATTTGACTCAGAACAAGCTTTAGTCATGCTAAAGTCATGTTGCAGAGACAGTCTCTTAATAAGGATTTACTACACTTTCCCCCAAGTTTAAGAATGAAGGAAGGGCAGGCCCTTGGCGTCATTCAAGGGCACCTTATATGTTTTTGACAAAATCAGAATTTCTTAAAGATCCAAAAAAAGATATATTGAATGTTTCATTTAAGCAATCAATATGTTATAATTAATTGTAAATGTTTGCATTTCAAGTTACTTGTTTATTAAAAAGGTATCAGTTGAGCTGGTTCACTTGGTGAGCTAAACATTTGGCAACAGACGTAACCAAACACATACTGACCCTTGCTCTGTTTCTGTTCTGTTGTAAACTTCTGCATACAGGCAGGTGTGTAGCAGATGTTGGAGGAAGTGTGTGACTAGATAACGTGGGTGTGGCATCCTTTGCCCTAGTATAACTGCTGAGGCAGTTTTGGAACAAATTGTTTGAAGTCAAGAACGCTTGTCTGTTTTTTCTGTTTTACCCATAGGAGCCTAGCACAGTGTTTTTTGTACCTAATATGGGTGATCAGTGTTTCATACAAATACCCTGTAACTCATTATAACAGTTCTGTGATTGATGCATTCATTTAATCGGCCGTGCTGCAAGTATCCATTGAGCTCTTAATATCTGCTGCACTGTTTTCTAGCCACTGGGGAAGAGTCCGTGAATAAAGCAGATTCAGTTCCCTACCCTCGTGGAACCTACAGTCCAGTGTATGTGAGGTAGGTGTGGGGGGTCAGCGGACAAGAGTAGGCAATAAATGATAAACATAAAACACAGGTGAATTCTGTAGTATGTTCAAGGGTGGTAATTATGGGGAAAATCGGGCAGGATAAAAAAGATTCTTAGGACTGTTAGCTTGCCATTTTAATTTGGGTGTTTGAAATGGGCCTCTTTGAAATGGACTTTTGAACAGAGATTTTACGTGGCTGTATGAGGGGGCAATGGAGAAGGCGATGGCACCCCACTCCAGTACTCTTGCCTGGAGAATCCCATGGATGGAGGAGCATGGTGGGCTACAGTCCATGGGGTCGTGAAGAGTTGGACACGACTGAGCAACTTCACTTTCACTTTTCACTTTCATGTATTGGAGAAGAAAATGGCAACCCACTCCAATATTCTTACCTGGAGAATCCCAGGGATGGAGGAGCCTGATTGGCTGCCATCTATGGGGTCGCACAGAGTCGGACACAACTGAAGTGACTTAGCAGCAGCAGTAGCATGAGGGGGCAGCAGAAAGGCAGAGAGGGGGAAAGGCTGGAGTGTGACCTGGGTCATTTCAGGGAGAGCAAGGAGGCTACTTTGGCTTGGTTGGGTCTGGGTGGGGATGGACGAGCCCTGGGACGTGGGACTCAGAGAGGTGGCCGGGAGAGTGAAGGGGATACCATTATTTCTTTAGGCCGTTGAAGACTTCTGTCTGACTCGTTGGGCACCCACCCCAGGTGACCTCTGCCCAGCACTTCTGCACGATGCCATAACATAATAATGTCTCAATCTGAGGTCCTCAGTGAGTTTCATGGATATTCCTATTATTGATTATTCTGTGTATGCATCATAGAGATTATTTTGCTATCCTTGATATTCAATCCAGTTTGGTTTCCTGTTCTTTGTATTACAAGGTGATTGCCTAAATCTAAGCCCCACTCTACAGAGTGCTAGTCAAGGCTGCATGTTCTGCCTTCTTTGCGTCCTAACCACTGTCCTCTAGTACTTTTAAACTCATTTTGGGAATGACGTGCTGACGGACAGGCATTTGCCAAAGGTAAATGCACAGTGGAGCAGGAATAATATTAAAAATCTTTGTTTCAAAAATGTATTTGTATAAAGGGAAATTATTTGTTCCTCTTATTATAAGCTTCCTTGATGGCTCGGTGGGTAAAGAATCTACCTGCAATGCAGGAGACGCAGGAGATGTGGGTTCGATCCCTGGGTTGAGAAGATCCCGTGGAGGAGAGAATGGCAACCCACTCCAGTATTCTTGCCTGAAAAGTCCCATGGACAGTGTAACCTGGTGGGCTACAATCTGAAGGGTCACAAAGAATCGAACACGACTGAGTGACTAAGCACACACACTCCCCTTATTATAAGCTGTGATTTTGAATCTCCTTCCACATTTCTCTTTAAAAATTTTTTTTTTTTTTAATTTTTGGCCACATTATACAACATGTGATATCTTGATTCCCTGACCAGGGATCGAACCTGTGTCATTGGTAGCGAAAGTGTAGAGTCCTAACCACTGGACCACCAGGGAATTCCTTTCTTCTTTTTTATTTTCTTATTTGCTTTCTTCTTTTTTTAAAAAAAAAAAAATTAGTAGTGCCCACGTTGAGGTCATGGCATCCTAGAAATGAGTTACACAAGTATGAATTACCCTGGCAACATCTATTAGCATATGAAAAGTCAACTGTGCAGTAAATCTGACTTCTTCCTTTTATGAAGGCAGAGACAATCTGGAATGATACATGAATAGAAATAAGGTATTGATGAGATATTTGTGTCATCTGAGATATGACAAGCCACGGACAAAAAACTTGCTGTGTGGCAATAACGTTAGTTTAATTTTCTGAATAATTTCCTTGGACCCACTTAAAATTTCTGACTTCCATGAGGTTGTTGCCCCTCTTAAAGTTGCTGAGTTGTAGTTGCTTCATAGGCGTCATCTTGAAGTGTAACTGAATTTCAGTGCCTGCACATTTAGAGAGGATTCGTTTTGATATAAAAAGTCTTTAGCTGCTTAGCTGGTAACTCTGGGAGGGACTTGTGCAGAGCACTGCAGGGGGATCAGAGAGAGGACATAGTCCTAGCACTGAAGGAAGTTGAAGTCTCTCTAGCAGGGGCTGTGAAGTTGAAATAGTGGTTGCCATGGAGATTGAGAGGCAGGAAAGTGGAGATTATGGGAAGAAATTGCAAGAGTCAGTGAGGGCCCAGATCATCATGGAAAGAATTTAAATGCACCAAGGAGTTAGACTCTATGGAGTAGGAGTTCATTGAATGTCTGTTGTTATTTGGGAGAAAGGGAAGGGATGGAATCAAGAATGCTGCTGGCATTTTTGAGTCTGGGTTACTGGCAGGAAGGCCATGCCATGGTGGAAATAAGAAAGTCAGGAAGAAGTGGTTTTGTGAAAAAAAGTGCTCTTACTTATCTGTTGAGTTTGAGATTCTTTAATAATAAGAAGCCATTTTGCAGATAGTTGTAAATGTGGGAATGTAGCTTGGGTAAGGAGTTAAGTCCTGAGATACAAATTGAAGTGAAAAAACTTAAATTGTATGTGACTTACAAAGTGTAGACAATTTTGAGAAAATGGAAAATACTGAATTAATGTGTTATCAAAGCTTCGAAATTGTATTATGGTTTGCTGTGACTAGGCATACATTCCAGTTTTGAAGTTAACTTTTATATTCTTTCATTTGTATTTTATATCTTTATTTTTCATGTTTTTGAAATAGCATTTCTGTTTCCTTTAGTTATCACCAGAGCTCTGCTTACATCTCATAATTATGAATACCCTATCTAGGCCCCACGTTTCCCTACTTCCTGTTGCTTGTATCCTGTGTAGTTTCCTTACTGTGAAATTCATTGACTCTTGAGTATCTTTGCTTGAACCAACGTGGCTTCTGGGTGGAGGGTAAGCACAGTGCTGAAGAGCTTGGGTTTTGCAGTCAAACAAGACTGGGTGTGTTTCCCCACCTGCTCTGCTCCTCCTGTGTGCTTTGGTTTTGCTCTTCTGGTTCCCTTGAGTATTAAACGAAATCACGAAAGGGTTTCCAGCATTCGTTGCGCCCATCCACTCCTGCCCAGTAACTGACTGCTCAAGTAGTAGTAGTGATGATATGATGGTGGTAATGATACGTCTTCTGTCTCAGCCTCATGGGATGTATCCAGAGCCTGCAGACGTGGGTACAGGAACTACAGTGGGGTCCTTTCCGGGCACATGAGTTTGCTGGTTACTCGGACCACTTCTGCACAGTCCTCATTTCATCATCTCTTGAAAAGAGGGATCAGGACCCTGACTCACCCCCTCTTGGTCCCGTTCAGCCCTTGCTTTCATGGTTGCTGCTCCTGGTGTGGCCTTGATTTCTTCCCAGCTGCCTTTCTGTGAGATCTTGTAGAACTCACGTTGGTTTTCTCATTCACGAAATATGAATTCAGCCTTCCATCAGTTCCAGCCTGTTTATTCAGAGTAAATTGATTTTGACCTTTCTATCCCACTGCTTCTCTTTTGTCCCTATCGCTGCTAATTAATTTCTGCACAAGAGAATGGGCAAGAGCAGTGATAAAACATAAAATTAAAGTTAGTTAATTTGGGCTCATGAGCATTTTGGAGAGCAGGCAGAGAAACTATGTTATTTACTATAAGCTTTGTCTTGAGTTCTCATTTATTTATTTATGCCATTCCTGACTCCTGTTATCATGGATAGTAAGAACTGACAGTTCTATCTGTCAGTTAAGCATTATCTGATAAAGAATTTAGGAATTTGGGGATAAATTCAACTGAAGATATTATAATTTTTAGTATCATTTCCCCCAAATTTAAAGAAAATATGACTGAAAAATTTCAAATATGTCTTTAATACAGTATCTTATATGTCTGCTACTGTAAAAAAAAAATACAGTTATGCTGCTTTTTATTTTATTTCACTTAACAGTTTTATTATGTGTTTATTCAATTTTATGAGATGATACTGTTTCTTACAGTTTTATGACAGCCTGCTGGAACCCAGTTTTTTGTTTCTTTGTTTTTTTCTTTTAGTAGATTTTCCTTACTTGCTAATGCTGGGGCTCAGAGAGGAAACAGACTCAAGTGTTTCTTTTTTAGGAAAGGATTTCACAAACTTGGTTTGGAGATTTTTGAGGATATTTTATTTACTCTTGGATAATGGATGTCAATTTTCTTAAAATTATTTTCAATTGAATAAATTTAACTTTTTAAGGAAACTTTCTGGGAAAGAAGAGGTGGGATGCTCTAATCAGATAAGCTAGCAAAGAGATCTGAGAGATTTGTGTGGATTAAAATTCTTCCTCAGGAATAGTCCTGTGTACTCACTTTTCATTTTTTATGACACTTAAGAAATATGTCTTCTAGTGAAAGAAAAATGAGAAATGAGAGAGATTGTGATATGAGAGAATTCTCTGGATGTGAACAGTTAGGGACACGAGGAGAAAGGAATAAGACAGAACTCACAATTTTGAATGGAAATATAATTGTTTGCTAAATCTTCTGTTTGTAACTCACATGCTAAATCCGAGGGTGTAGCCTTAGACAGTAAAATAAATAGGTCATAGTCTTCCCATGGGAATTCTGTGTTTGTTTCAGCAGCAGGTGCTCATCTTTTCCCTTCATGTGAGTGCACCAGTCGGTCTCTGGTTCTGAGTATTGCAGTTAATAGCTGCCACTTATTTAGTGTTTGAATATGTTCTAGGCATTGCATAAGTGCTTCTCTTTCATATTTACTCATTTAATCCTCAGAGTCACCTATTGAGGCAGTTGGTAGGATCACCAAAAATCTTAAGGTGAAGAAATAAAGATTCAAAGATCGAGGAGTTTGCCCAGTTAGGAGGTGCATCTAGGTTTCCATTCAAGCCCTAGTTTCCATCCAGCCCACACTCCCAGTTACCTGTCTGCACTCTGCCCAGCGTGTCATCACCATAGCACAGGCAGCGGGCGCCTTCCCTTTGTGTGTGCCAAAACCATAGAATTTTTACAGCTCAAAGAAACTTTAAAGAACATCACCTGTATCTTACAGGAAAAAATGCACATTAGGCTCAAAGTTCTAAATAATCTTTTATTCATCCAGCCAGTTGGCCAGCAAGTATTTACTGAACATTTACTATGTGTCAAGCAGTAAATCAGCCAGACATGGCCCATGCCTTCCTAGAACCCTGCTGGCCTTGATCTGTGTATTGCATGTGTGTGCTCATTCGCTGAGTCGTGTCCGACTCTTTGCAGCCGCAGTGGACTGTAGCCCACCAGGCTTCTCCATCCATGGAATTCTCCAGACAAGAATACGAGAGTGGGTTGCCATTTCCTTCTCCAGGAGATCTTCCCAACCCAGGGATTGAACCTGCGTGTCCTGCATTGACAGGTGGATTCTTTATCACTTGAGCCACCTGGGAAGCCCGTTTGTGTATTTGGGCTATATACTAGTTAAAAGCATGGACCCTGAAATCACACCCCTTGCCTCTGAACCCTGTTTACTAGCTACAGGACAGTGGGCAAATAGATGAATCTTTTTAAGGCTCAGTTTTCCATCTGTAAAATGGTAATACTAAAACACCCAAGCACTGGCCTATTGTGAAGATTAAATGAGTTAAAATGAGTAAAGCATTAAAAAGGTATCTGACACTTGGTAAATGCTCAGTAAATATAATTGCTATTAAGATATTTTGATAGTATTTTAATAGTAGTGATATTTCATCACAGAAACCCACAGAGCTATTTACAATAAGATGTGTGTTGTGTTATGACACAGGATGGAGCAGAGGGTTTTGGAGTGCAGAGAGCCAGACCTTTTAACTCCCAGTTGGTTCAGGGCAGGGTCTAATGTACAACAAATGCTATTTTCTTTCTCACCCTTCTTTGTTTTCCTTTTTTTTAAACTTGATAACTTTCTTTACTTTGTGGTCCAGAATCCTAGTGTTTTTTACTTACAGCAGTTTGCCAGCAAATATTTATTCAGAACCAGTTTCTAAGCATGTACTTACTGGGCTCTCTGCAGAATGCTGGGGTAATAATCAATAGGATGTAGGCTGAGCCTTCTAAGAAATGTATGTGCCTGTGGGCAGAGTATACACATATGGACACAGACTTGCAAGCACAACTGTAATGGATGATGCTAAGTTCTGTAATAAATATATGCAAATTAGAGACTGGAGAAGGGAGTGGTCAACTGTCTCTAATCTGAATATGGAACAAGGGCAAAGAGGAAAGCCTTCATGGAAGAGGTGGCATTTTCTCTGTGCCTTGAAGGATCACAAGCTTCTTGTTGCCAGATGACATTTTAAAAACAGGAAACAACCTCAAACAGGAATACTAAGGCATGAACGAGCATGGCTAGCGCTGACAGCAGGAGAAAGTATCAGAAGTAGATATTTGTCTTGTAGGTTGGAGTGGCGGAAAGAAAGTAACTAGATGCTTTTAAGCAGAAGGACTGTATTGTTGGGTTGGATGCTGACATCAAAGGTGAATTGAAGAAGATGAAATCTGCAGTCCGCTTGGTGAGACAGGGTGATGACTGGCTGTAGAATCAGTGAGGAAGCGGAGGAGGCTGGGAGCAGCAGGCTTTAGCGGTACTAACTAGAGCGAACCAAAGGGCTCTAGTGCGCTGGATGTGGAGCCAGGACTGGGGAGTAGTCGTCGTTATCGAGGATGACTCAGAATTCTTATTTGGGCAATGGGTTGCCATCAATCAGAATGGTGAAAAATTCATCAAGAGAGGACAGTGACTTCACTTTGAAGCTTTAACTTTCAGGTTTATCTGTTAAATGACTGCTGAGATATTCCACGAGGAGCTAAATCATAGGTTTGCTGAGTAAAGATGTGTACACTGGATGTCTTGATTTGAAACCAGTGGTGATAGCTAAAACCTTTGGAATGACTCACTCAGGAGGAAAATGTGCAGTGTGAAGAGAAGAAAGCCTTGAAAAGAACACCAGTGACCTCCAGGGCGTCTGCAAGTTGGGTCTCATTAAAATCAGGAGGCGAAGACTTTCACAGAGGGAGTGGTCGGCAGTGTGCAATGCTGCAGAGGGTCCGGTAGTTAATTGAGAGGGGCCAACATGACCTTTCGGATATGGCCATCTAGAAGAAAATCCTTGCCAGTAAACCTCTGTCCCTTTGTTGGAGCATGTTTGTGTTGAGTTGCAAAGTGGATCAAAGAGATGACATAGATGGAGCCACTGAGGTCTCCCTTCAGAAGCTGTCGGTGGGAGGATGGAGGGAACACCATCTTCATGGAGAAAGGGGTTTGTTTGTTCTTGGACTGGGGGATCTGAGCCTGCCCAGGTTCTAGGAAAGAAAGACTAGAGAGAGACAGTTGAGGAGACAGTGGAATGACTGGTAGAGTGAAGCCTTCAGAGACGGAAGCTGCCTCTTCTGAGACTTAAGACTCAGGTGAAGATAAGCAGGAGTTCTGAGGGTGAGATTTAAAGGGCTTTATGCCTGAGAGTGCCTTGGACTGCCAGGAGATCCAACCAGTTCATCCTAAAGGAAATCAGTCCTGAATTTCATTGGAAGGACTGATGCTGAAGCTGAAACTTCAAATTTTGGCCACCTGATGTGAAGAACTGACTCATTGGAAAAGACCCTGATGCTGGGAAAGATTGAAGGCAGGAGGAGAAGGGGACGACAGAGAATAAGATGGTTGGATGGCATCACCAATTCAATGGACATGGGTTTGGGTGGACTCTGGGAGTTGGTGATGGACAGGGAGGTCTGGCATGCTGCAGTCCATGGGGTCACAAAGAGTCAGACACGACTGAGCGACTGAACTGAACTGATGCTTGATAACCTCAGTTTATTTGCTTAAATAGGACATGAAGTTATCAGAATTTGGCTGGAGGATTGAGGCAAGTCAAATGATGTCTTCAAGATTAAGTAATGCACCCTCATTTTTAACTCTGTCTTTCTTGCCTCATCTTGTCTGGGGCCCTACCAGGCTGGACGTGCTTGGGCTCATTTAATCTGGAATTTGTTTGTTTCTTCATTTTCTCTGTCCTGTTCAGCCTTTCCTCTTTGCTCTATCACACCGCCCATCTAACCTTGACCTTAGCCTGAACTCATGGTTATTAACCCTCTCTTTGTGTTTTTGGTTCATGACACCTCCCCACTTCTTTTGTTACTGGTTTTATAACTAGTTCACATTCTGTTGTTGCCTCTTTGAAAGTTAGAATTCTGTCTTTAGAATTTTGTTTTAGCAGATCTTGTGGAGTACACGGTGCTGGGTTGGGATTCTGCGGGGGTGGGGGGGGGACGCTCCCTAAGCTCCAAGGGAAAGGATGTAAAAGAATTTTGAGTTTTCCAAGTTTTGTGAAGGGAGCAAAGGGACAAAACAACCTGCTTGAGATTGGATGGCCAGGGAAAGATTGATACACTGAGGAGGTGACACTGATGTTGAAATAGAAAAGGTAAAAATGAGCCGACCATTTGTAGAGGGAGAAGGGAAATAGTAACTTTCTATTCATAAACACGGAGAAGGCAATGGCACCCCACTCCAGTACTCTTGCCCGGAAAATCCCATGGATGGGGGAGCCTGGTAGGCTGCAGTCCATGGGGTCGCAAAGAGTCGGACACGACTGAGCAACTTCACTTTCACTTTTCGCTTTCATGCATTGGAGAAGGAAATGGCAACCCACTCCAGTGTTCTTGCCTGGAGAATCCGAGGGATGGCGGAGCCTGGTGGGCTGCTGTCTATGGGGTCGCACAGAGTCGGACACGACTGAAGTGACTCAGCATAGCATTCATAAACAGATTCATAATTCATTCGATTCATAGTTGTGTTCATAAACAGATACTCACAGACATTGGAGTATATCCTCCAGTAGATAACTGCCTAGAACATATAGGATACTGTCCTGTCCTTCCCACTGATACTTCCTTGGTTCCTGACAGCCCTGTATAAGACCTGTAACAGTTTATCCTTCAAGTCAAAGTAGAGAAGGACCATGTTTGTTTGTTAAAGGATATTACCTGGAAGAATATCCAACAAAATTCTGTAAAGCAATTATCCTTCAATTAAAAAATGAATTAATTAAAAAAGAAAAAAGGAGATTCCCTGCACATGAAGTTGTTACTGAGCAGCCAGTAATGTGTTCAGGGTGAGGCAGAACAAGATAAATTCCCTACACTCAATTGCATGGTGTTTCTTTCTGTATTTCCTCTACCCTTCCCCCGCCCCCTCATCTCAGGTAATTCTGGTTCACAAAAATGAGGAAAAGTGTGTGTGTGTATGAGTGTGTGCAAAGTCACTGTTCGTAATCACCACCATTATATGATTACTGCAACTTTAGTCCCGGAAGTAGACAGTTGGGACAGATCCCCAGCTCTATACGCTGGGCCTATGTGGGTGTCATAGTCTACTATCTTTAGCTCAAGGGTGGGATCAGAGTTCCAGATTTCCTGTGGGTGAGGAATAGTGGGAGGTACTGCATGGAAGAAAAACCAAGGAGAATGGGGAGACATGGAAAATAAACTTTGCTGACTTTGTAATTTCGCCTAGAGTCAGGCCAAGTAAACCTAAACCATGATCTCCCAGGGCGAAAGCGAGTGTTTCCTTGCAAATCTAAGCTTGTACAAGTAAATTATTGTTTCTCAGAGAGAGAACATGAAGAGTATGTGAAATAGTTTATTATATTAGGTTTCCTGGGCAGTGCTTTCGAGAAAGGAAAGGCATAGAAAAATAAGCAGTGGTTTGACCCCTCAAAACAGGTTTCCCAGCATCTTCCTATTTTCTTGCTGCTGCTCAAGGAGTGACAACATTCTGTGTCAGTGCACTTCTGGCAAAAATTCTACTCCTTGGCTTTTTAAGGAAGTAGCAATAGTGATCTTATTACATGGGTGATTTTGTATATATCCTAATTCGAGTTACTGTTAGTAAGAAGTTCATAATAATGTGGTGAACCTTGAATGAGAACAGCTTCCTTTGTATTCAGACATTTATTACTTTTGTGATTAATTTATCTGACAGTGTCAAGAAGGTTGTGTCTTTGAAAATGATCTAATAGATCTCCAGCAAGCAACATTTTTCATTTGTACATGGAATACTCTTTGCCGTTGTCTATCAATGTTTGGTTTGATTTTCCCCCATTATAATTCTTCTTAAGCTCAGAGAAGACATCTCTAGTGCTATATGAAATATAAATGATTCCTAGTAAATGGATGGGAATTAAGATTGTCATCTTAATTTAATAATATATTTACCCACATTTAAAGTGTATGTACAGATGATGCTACATTAAGGACTTATGAACTTGAAATTTATTTATGTGTCTACTTGAGACATGTCCCTGAAACTTAAGGTGGTGTATATTGTAAAATGTGTCATTCAGACTGTAGTTAGACAGAATTTTATAATTCTGGGTTCCCCAGTGGTCTTCCTGAGATTAAAATATATGCTTGTTTTTAAAGTATCTTGAGATAAGGGAAAATAAACTTACTTAGACATTTGACTATATACATGAAGTTATTTCTTTGGTAAAAAGAACTTGAGCTTCTGTCCTTAGGGAATATTTATTAGCAATTAATTAATTAGGGTACCTTCTCTGAATTACTGTATTAATTTAAATAAGGTCATAGGCCCCCATGAAAAATTATATTATGCAAAATATTAACTGAGGCAGAATCTATTAAGAAATGGTAAATGTGAAATTAACCCAATTGTGTAGAATTTATTGAACTGATCTTTTAATATATTGACTGTAATAAGTCAGAAATGTCCATTTAAACACATACTTTCATTTCCACTGTGGTGTGGAATTATTGTATGTAAAGAATTTACTAATATAATTCACAGGCAGTCCAAAATTGTCTTTGGGAACCCTTCTCTAAATTCAACATTCAAAAAATTTAAGATCATGGCATCCAGTCCCATCACTTCATGACAAATAGATGGGGAAAAAATGGAAACAGGGAAAGATTTTATTTTCTTGGGCTCCAAAATCACTGCAGACGGTGACTGAAGCCATGAAATTAAAAGATGCTTGCTCCTTGGAAGAAAAGCTATGAAAAGCCTAGACAACATATTAAAAAGCAGAGACATCACTTTGCCAACATATTCATATAGTCAAAGCTGTTGTTTTTCCAGTAGTCATGTGTAGATGTGAAAATTGGACCATATAGAAGGCTGAGTGCTGAAGAACTGATGCTTTCAAACTGTGGTGTTGAAGAAGACTCTTGAGAGTCTCTTGGACTGCATGGAGATCAAACCAGTCAATCTTAAAGGAAATCAACCCTGAATATTCATTGGAAGGACTGACCCTGAAGCCGAAGCTCCAATACTCTGGCAACGTGATGAGAAGGGCGGACTCAGTAGAAAAGACCCTGATGCTGAGAAAGATTTAATCGAAGGGGACGACAAGGGACGAGATGTTGATGGCATCACCGACTCAATGGACATGAGTCTGAGTAAGCTCCGGGAGATGGTGAAGGACAGGGAAGCCTGGCGTGCTGTAGTCTATGGGGCAGCAGAGTTGGACACGACTGAGCGACTGAACTGCCTGACGGACGCTAGACAGCTTACTGAAACTGCTTTGCTGCTGCTAAGTCGCTTCAGTTGTGTCCGACTCTGTGCGACCCCACAGACAGCAGCCCACCAGGCTCCCCCATCCCTGGGATTCTCCAGGCAAGAATACTGGAGTGGGTTGCCATTTCCTTCTCCAATGCATGAAAGTGAAAAGTGAAGTGAAGTCATGTCTGACTCTTCGCGACCTCATGGACTGCAGCCTACCAGGCTCCTCTGTCCATGGGATTTTCCAGACAAGAGTAGTGGAGTGGGGTGCCATTGCCTTCTCCATGGGAGGGTTTTGTTATGTTGTGTGGTGCTCCTTGAACACTTTATAAAGAGTTTGATCATTTATTTGGGGATTTTACTTTCATGGTATGCTACTATACCTCTGAATTCTCCCTTGCCACGTGATCTGTAGGTCTTTTCCTTTCTGTCTATACTGTGTGTGGACTTTCGGTTACTAAAAGAGTGTTTATCCCTTTACTCACCAAACATTGGTGCTAAGTACTGCTGGATAATTGGGATACTGAGGTGAATGAGGCTCTTTTGTCTACCTTTGTGATACGTTCAAGGGTTTTCCTTTGCTGAGAACCCTACCTCCTGGAACATCCCCTTCCCCTCCTCTTCTGCTGCTGCTGCTAAGTTGCTTCAGTTGTGTTGGAGTCTGTGCGACCCCATGGACAGCAGCCCACCAGGCTCCCCATCCCTGGGATTCTCCAGGCAAGAACACTGGAGTGGGTTGCCATTTCCTTCTCCAGTGCATGAAAGTGAAAAGTGAAAGTGAAGTCGCTCAGTTGTGTCCAACTCTTAGCGACCCCATGGACTTCAGCCCACCAGGCTCCTCCACCCATGGGATTTTCCAGGCAAGAGTACTGGAGTGGGGTGCCTTTGCCTTCTCCGCCCCTCCCCTTCTGGTTGTCTTCAAAACCAGATTTTTGCTCTTCAAGCTAAAGTTGAACAACCTCGGTAGAGTTCCAAATAGAATGAATTGTATGTTCTTCCCTTAATTATTTTTGCATTTAGTTCCACTCCTAGAAAAATCTAGATATGCTATAGTGTATCTAAATTAATTTTAAGGCATGTGGTAATTTACAAATCTCCCAGAAAAAAGTGCTGACAGAATGCTTTGATTCCATGGTTTTAAAGTACTTACCAGTTTTAGAGATGATATAAAGAAAAAATAGAGGGCTCTTAGAATTGTTTAAATACAGTGTTAAAACACCAAAAAAAAAAAAAATTGAAAGAAAAAGACTTTGTATAACATGACTATTGGACACTGTATTTGAAAGCTCCGCCCCAGTGTGAACCTCTGATTTAACGGATAGCCACTCTTAGTATTCGGATATAGACCCTTTGTATGCACATCCTTCCAGCTTTTACCTATGCACACAGACACACCTATCCATCTATAACTGTCTTAAAATAGTTGTGTGTATGTGTGTTTTAAATGGGATCTTATACAACATATATCTTTGTAATATCTTTCCATGTAAATATACATGTCATTATGTTGTACTGTATGGTTCTGATAGAATTTGAATTGCCAAATGAACATTCTTGGACAACTAGGTTATTTCCAATCTTCTTCATTATAAATGTCTTTGTACACGTAATATTATTTACTTAGGGTAATTTTTAAAGAGTGGAAGTGGAATATTAAAGGTTATGTATAATTTAGAGACAGTTGATACATATTGCCTAATTGTCCTATAGGAAAATTGGTATCATTTTGCAAAAGTATATTAAAATGCCAGTTTGTACTATAATTAATACTATATTATCATTTGAAAAAATTTATAACTATTAATTAAAAGAGTATATTGTTATAATAATAATGAAAATACTAGTGAGGTGAAACTTTTTTGGTTATAGGTCAATTATATTTCTTTAGTATTTTTCCTATTTCTGTTTTACAGTCTTGGCTTTGATGGGCTTTTTGACTTTTAATTATTGTTTTGATGGAACTATGTATATATTCAGTTCAGTTCAGTTGCTTAGTCATGTCTGACTCTTTGCGACTCCATGGACTGCACCACCCCAGGCCTCCCCATCCCTCACCAACTCCTGGAGTTCACTCAAACTCATGTCCATTGAGTCGGTGATGCCATCCAACCATCTCATCCTCTGTCGTCCCCTTCTCCTGCCTTCAATGTTTCCCAGCATCAGACTCTTTTCAAATGAGTCAGCTCTTCGCCTCAGGTGGGCAAAGTATTGGAGTTTCAGCTTCAACATCAGTCCTTCCAATGAACACTCAGGACTGATTTCCTCTAGGATGGACTGGTTGGATCCCTTGTAGTCCAAGGGACTCTCAAGAGTCTTCTCCAACACCACAGTTCAAAAGCATCAATTCTTGGGCCCTCAGCTTTCTTTATAGTCCAACTCTCACATCCATACATGACTACTGGAAAAACCATAGCCTTGACTAGATGGACCTTTATTGACAAAGTAATTTCTCTGCTTTTTAATATGCTGTCTAGGTTGGTTATAACTTTTCTTCCAAGGAGTAAGCGTCTTTTAATTTCATGACTGCAGTCACCATCTGCAGTGATTTTGGAGCCCCCCAAAATAAAATCTGCCACTGTTTCCACTGTTTCTCCATCTATTTGCCATGAAGTGATGGGACCAGATGCCATGATCTTAGTTTTCTGAATGTTGAGCTTTATGCCAACTTTTTCACTCTCCTCTTTCACTTTCATCAAGAGGCTCTTTAGTTCCTGTTCACTTTCTGCCATAAGGGTGGTGTCATCTGTATATTTGGGGTTATTGATATTTCTCCTGGCAATCTTGATTCCAGCTTGTGCTTCCTCCAGCCCAGCGTTTCTCATGATGTACTCTGCATGTAAGTTAAATAAGCAGGGTGACAATATACAGCCTTGATGTACTCCTTTTCCTATTTGGAACCAGTCTGTTGTTCCATGTCCAGTTCTAACTGTTGTTTCTTGACCTGCATACAGATTTCTCAAGAGGCAGGTCAAGTGGTCTGGTATTCCCATCTCTTTCAAAATTTTCCACAGTTTATTGTGATCCACATAGTCAAAGGTTTTGGCATAGTCAATAAAGCAGAAATAAATGTTTTTCTGGAATTCTCTTACTTTTTTGATGATCCAGCAGATGTTGGCAATTTGATCTCTGGTTCCTCTGCCTTTTCCAAAACCAGCTTGAACATCTGGAAGTTCACGGTTCACATATTATTGAAGCCTGGCTTGGAGAATTTTGAGCATTGCTTTACTAGCGTATAAGATGAGTGCAATTGTGCAGTAGTTTGAACATTCTTTGGCATTGCCTTTCTTTGGGATTGGAATGAAAACTGACCATTTCTGGTCCTGTGGCCACTGCTGAGTTTTCCAAATTTGCTGGCATGTTGAGTTCAGCACTTTCACAGCATCATCTTTTAAAATTTGAAATAGCTCAACCGGAATTCCATCACCTCCACTAGCATTGTTCATAGTGATGCTTCCTAAGGTCCACTTGACTTCACATTCCAGGATTTCTGGCTCTAGGTGAGTGATCACACCATCGTGATTATCTGGGTCGTGAAGATCTTTTTTTGTACAGTACTTCTGTGTATTCTTGCCACCTCTTCTTAATATCTTCTGCTTCTCTTAGGTCCATACCATTTCTGTCCTTTATTGAGCCCATCCTTGCATGAAATATTCTCTTGGTATCTTTAATTTTCTTGAAGAGATCTCTAGTCTTTCCCATTCTATTGTTTTCCTCTGTTTCTTTGCACTGATCACTGAGGAAGGCTTTCTTATCTCTGCTTGCTATTCTTTGGAACTCTGCATGCAAATGAGTATATCTTTCCTTTTCTCCTTTGCTTTTGGCTTCTCTTCTTTTCACAGCTATTTGTAAGGCCTCCTCAGACAGCCATTTTGCTTTTTTTGTATTTCTTTTCCATGGGGATGGTCTTGATCCCTGTCTTCTATACATTGTCACGAACCCCTGTCCATAGTTCATCAGGCACTCTGTCTATCAGATCTAGTCCCTTAAATCTATTTCTCACTTCCACTGTATAAGCATAAGGGATTTGATTTAGGTCATACCTGAATGGTCTAGTGGTTTTCCCTACTTTTCAATTTAAGTCTGAATTTGGCAATAAGGAGTTCATGATCTGAGCCACAGTCAGCTCCCGGTCTTATTTTTGCTGACTCTATAGAGCTTCTCCATTTTTGGTTGCAAAGAATATAATCAGTCTGATTTCGGTGTTGACCATCTGGTGATGTAGTGAGGATATCAGTTCCTTGCTGTCACATAGCAAGTATTTGTTCCCTGGGTGTTACCTCCCTTTGTTTATGGTATTTTTTTCTGTATTAGTATTTATTAATAAGTGTCATTATTTGTTCTGCTTTTGTTATAGTTTAGACTCTCTTTTCAAATCCTAAGTTTAAAGAAGTATGTACCTATCGATTTAGTGTATTTTTTCACTTGTATCATTTAATTTTTATTTAAAAGGAAGTGAATGACTGGGTATATAACAGGTTTACTTATTTTTGTTCCAAATTGTTGGCTAATAGTTCCAGAGAGAGTTTATTGGATTGCTTTATTGTTTTCCCAGTAACATTAGAAGTCATCTTTATCATACATTGAATTCTTAATTACTCATTCCTGAGCTTTATATTTTTTCTGCTTTTCAGCTTTTATTTTGCTGTATTGTCTATTTTGATACCAGTAGCACATTGTTCAAAATACAGTTTTGTGGTGCATTTTAACAAATGCTAGGCTCAATTTCCTCATTAAACTTCATTTGCTAGTTTTCCTTTTCATTTCAAATCAACTTTTAAAACACTTCTAAAATTCTGGAAAAAAAACTTGTTAGTATTTTAGTCGGATCACTTTATATTTCATGGTTACAGTATATACCGGGAGGTAGGGTAGGTGGATAGGATGGACATCTTGATAATTTAATTTGTTTTTAAATGGCTTACTACATCAAGGTATTTAACGACATGTGTATAAGAGGGCTTTCCTGGTGGCTTAGATGGTAAAGAATCTACCTGCAATGTGGGAGACCTGGGTTTGATCCCTGGGTCAGGAAGATCCCCTGGAGGAGGGCATGGCAACCCACTCCAGTATTCTTGCCTGGAGAATCCCATGGACAGAGGAGCCTGGCGGGCTACAGTCCATGGGGTTGCAGAGGTACACAACTGAGCAAGTAACACTGCTGCTACTTTCTGTGAAGATCCTTTTTTTTAGACATTGGAGACACAGGGTTAAGAAGAAAAGAACCTTCATTCTTTTCCCTGACCAACTTTTATAACTTTAGAGGGTGTTTTTAAATAGATTATATACTGTAGAAGGAGTATAAGATTTCCCAGTTTCATATTTCATAAATTTCTCTTCCCTGGAAACAAAGAGAGGATTTTAGGAAAGAGGGGGGCAAGAGATAAAGAAAACCATTCAGAAACTCTGTAAGTGCTATAACCAGGACAGGGGTGAAGGGAGGGTGGATCCTAAAGATACTTAGAAGTGAAATTGATAGGACACTGAACGGATTGGACATGGAAAAAGGATGGTGCAGAGGGAAGAGTCTTAGGATGTGGTATTTTGGGTCTGTTCGGTTGGCTAGAGACTGAAGTACAGAAGGAGGCACAGATTTCCTAAGGAAGATGTTAGATTTGATTCTGAGTGCAGCTGTCAATCAGATATCTGTGTAGAGTTGTTAAGCAAGCAGTTAGAT
This sequence comes from Bison bison bison, assembly GCF_000754665.1. Classification (NCBI taxonomy): domain Eukaryota; kingdom Metazoa; phylum Chordata; class Mammalia; order Artiodactyla; family Bovidae; genus Bison; species Bison bison. Next base: position 1,009,101 of record NW_011488621.1, read on the forward strand.
AACTCCTGACTCTGGTTTCCAGGAGAGGGTCCTCTGGGGATACAGAGCCCTGGCGGGACCTCCTCGGACAGCGTAGGAGTTGAAGCCAGTTTAGAGGAGAAGGTGAGACCCAGGCACACAGGAGGGGCCAGGGTCCCAGAGAACTCAGGGAGATTCCTAGCGACAACTAGACGGATGATACTGCAGGAGAAAAGCAGTGAGAAATAGCTGGATGGATCCAAGACCGCTGAGAGCTCAAGTAAGATAAAAGATCGATCTGTATTTTTTGGATTAACCACAAAAAAGCTTGTGCCCTATGCTGGGTTGATTTGGAGGGAATGGTGTTGGGGGAGGCCCCATTGCAGTAGGGATCAAGTATACATTTGAGAGGCTGATTCTATTATTGTCATCATTATTTTATTGTTTCTATCACTGAAGAAATTTTGAAATCCCTATTAAGGGAAATAAAAAATCTGATTGCTTTGCTCTACTTGTACCTCCAGATCTGTATTTTTAAATAGGAAATATGTATTTAACCACCATTTACTTGAACTAGATTCTTAGCAGTGTGATAAATTCTGGACTGAGTTGATATGTGATATTGAAATGATATGCTCCCTGCTATTATGAAGCATTATAACAGTTTCTGTAAGCTCTGCAAAGAACAGAACAATAGAGTTTATCATACAGGGGATGGCAGGTGGCAAGGGGCATCAAGGACCCCTTTGAATAAGTGAATTTGAGCTGAGGTGGGTTTTCCTGGCTGAGTGAAAGGCCCTGATGTGAGATGAAACTTGTGACTGATTAAACCAATGAGGTCTGAGATTAAGATAGGAGAGGTAAGCAGAGACTGTCTACTGTCCTGAGTTATTTGTTGTTCAGTTGCTCAGTTATGTCTGACACTTTGCAATCCCTTGGACTGCAGCCCACCAGGCTTCCTTGTCCTTCACTATCTCCTGGAGTTTGCTGAAAAGCATGTCCATTGAGTCGGTGATGCCATCCAACCATCTCATCCTCTGTCATCCCCTTCTCCTCCTGCCTTCAATCTTTCCCAGCATCAGGGTCTTTTCCAATGAGTCAGCTCTTCGCATCAGGTGGCCAAAGTATTGGAACTTCAGCTTCACCATCAGTCTTTCCATTGAATATTCAGAATTGATTTCCTTTAGGATTGACTGGTTGGATCTCCTTGTAGTCCAAGGGACTCTCAAGAGTCTTCGCCAACACCACAGTTCAAAAGCATCAGTTCTTCAGCACTCAGCCATCTTATGGTCCAACTCTCACACCTGTACATGACTACTGGAAAAACCATAGATTTGATTATATGAACATTTGGCAGCAAAGTGATGCCTGTGCTTTTTAATACGCTGTCTAGGTTTGTCATAGCTTATCTTACAAGGAGCAAGCGTCTCTTAATTTCAGTCACCATCTGTAATGATTTTGGAGCCCAAGAAAATAAAATCTGCCACTGTTTCCATTTATTTTCTGTCTACTTGCCATGAAGTGATGGGACCGGATGCCATGATCTTAGTCTTCTGAATGTTGAGTTTTAAGCCAGGTTTTTCCTTCTCCTCTTTCACTTTCATCAAGAGGCTCTTTAGTTCTTCTTCACTTTCTGCCATAAGGGTGGTGTCATCTGGATATCTGAGGTTATTGGTATTTTCTTCTGGCAATCTTAATTCCAGCTTGTGCTTCATCCATCTTGGCATTTTGCATGACATGCTTCAGTCCACGGGTTACAAAGAGCCGAACACAACTGAGCAACTGAACAACAACTCTGCATAGAAGTTAAATAAGCAGGGTGACAATATACAGCCTTGACATACTCCATTCCCAGTCTGGAACCAATTCGTTGTTCCATGTCTGATTCTAACTGTTGCTTCTTGCCCTGCATATGGGTTTCTCAGGAAGCAGGTAAGATGTTCTGGTATTCCCATCTCTTTAAGAATTTTTCAGTTTGATGTGATCCACACAATCAAAGGCTTTAGTGTAGTCAATGAAGCTGAAGTAGATGGTTTTCTGGAGTTCCCTTGCTTTTTCTGTGATCCAGCTAATGTTGGCAATCTCTGGTTCCTCCACCTTTTCGAATTTCAGTGTCCCTCTGGAAGTTCTTGGTTCACGTATTGTTGAAACCTAGCTTAAAGCCTAGCATTACCTTGCTAGCATGTGAAATGAGTGCAGCTGTGCAGTTTGAACATTCTTTGGCATTGCCCTTTTTTGGGACTGGAGTGAAAATTGACCTTTTCCAGTCCTGTGGCCACTTCTGAGTTTTCCAAATTTGCTGGCATATTGAGTTCAGCACTTTAACAGCATCATCTTTTAGGATTTGAAATAGCTCAGCTGGAATTCCATCCGCTCTACTAGCTTTGTTTGTAGTAATGCTTTCTAAGGCCCACTTGACTTCACATTCCAGGATGTCTGGCTGTAAATGAGCAACAACACCATCATGGTTATCCATGTATTCTTCTGTGTATTCTTGTCACCTCATCTTAATATCTTCTGCTTCTGTTAAGTTCATACCATTTCTGTCCTTTATCATGCCCATCTTTGCATGAAATGGTCACCTGGTATCTAGTTTTCTTGAAGGCATCTCTAGTCTTGCCCATTCTGTTGTTTTTCTCTATTTCTTTGTATTGTTTCCATAAGAAGACTTTCTTATCTCTCCTTTCCATTTTTGAGAACTCAGCATTCAGATGGGTATATCTCTCCTTTGCCCTTTGCTTCTCTTCTTTCCTAAGCTATTTGTAAGGCCTCCTCAGACAATCATTTTGCCTTGTTGCATTTCTTTTTCTTGGGAATGGTCTTGGTCACCACCTCCTGTAAATGTTAGGTTACTTAAAGCGTTTTTTTACTTTGTCTAAAGTAGAGTAGTCACTTCATCTGAGGATCAGAATATAAAGTTCCTAAGGGCAGTGATTTTCCTTTGCTTTGATTGACATCTCCCTGTTGTACAAAATAGTATTAGCACTTTGTAGATGGCTCAGACATTTTTGAATAAATACTGTGAGTTAGATGAATGAATACACTTGTGCTTGACAAGATTATTCCATCTGTTTTATGGTAAACAGATTGCAGAATAGGGGAGGAGTTGTGTTGATTAGCTCCAGTGAAAGCTGGTAGTGCTGGCCAGTGGTGGAGGAGGAGAAACACATCTCGGAGGGAGAATAATTTGATGGTGGCCCCATGGGAGCGAAAGAGGATCAGGGTATTTTATATACGAACAACAGAGTGTTGCAGGGGTCCCTCTAAGTCACTGTGACTTAACTGAGCTCTTTCCAAATGCTTCTTTCTGCTCTGTGTGGGTTTGCTTTTTGACATTGCCACGCACCCTAGCTTCCTACTTACTCAAGGTTTATCTTACTTTGTTACCAAGCTCTGTGAATTTGATGTAGACTTTTAATACAGCACCTCCTCAATTTCCCTCGCATTCTCCGTGCTTAGGGCCACGTCTGTGCTGGATGCTACATCAATTCTTGTCTACGCTGTTGATATCCAGTCTTCTTGCCCTCTTGCCTTTCTCACACTGTTTATTCTCTGCTCCATATATACCCATAATATAGAAATGAGTATATCATTCAGTTCTCTAAAAACTCTGTGCTTTCCCATCGCCTATAATGTAAAGTCTACATCAGCAGTACTGTTTGGTTGTACATTCATTTAAATTCAACACATATTCTTTTGAGCTCCTACTATTTGCTTGCCTGTGATTTAGTCACACAGGGCTTCCCTGGTTGCTCAGCTGGTAAAGAATCCATCTGCAATGCAGGAGACCCTGGTTTGATTCCTGGGTTGGGAAGATCCCCTGGAGAAGCGATAGGCTACCCACTCCAGTGTTCTTGGACTTCCCTGGTGGCTCAGATGGTAAAGAATCCACCTGCAATGCGGGAGACCTGGGTTGGATCCCTGGGTTGGGAAGATCCCCTGGAGGAGGGCATGGCAACCCACTCCAGTATTCTTGCCTGGAGAATCCCCATGGACAGAGGAGCCTGAAGGGCTATAGTCCATAGTGTCACCAAGAGTCAGTCACGACTGCATGACTAAGGACAGCACAGCACATACTCTGCCATACTCTGTGCACCTTCATAATTTTCTGCCTAGGATTACTAGCTCTTACCTGGATAATCGTAACTGATTGCGTTGGACATGCCTGCTACCATTTTTCTGTGACCACTCTTGGGCCTGGCTTTGTAGCCTTCTTTGTTATTGGCAAATATGACAGATCTTGATGGGATAAAAATTGTCTGTGCTTTAAGACTCTTGAAGATTTGGATCGCCATTGAATGATTTTCACCTTCTGAAATAATCTGCACCTTGGCAGGAAGGTGTTAACATAAATGCTGATGTTCAGTTTATGGGCCCTTGGTGATGCCTTTGTGTTTCTCTGCTCTTATAAGCAGGAGTCACTTTTCTATGTATTTAGGAGTTGCAGCTTTTCCTTCACGTTTTCATTACACTCATTCAGTAAACATTCAACTGGTTGCTGGTGTCAGGGGTTTCAAACTTCTTCAACTGGAGGTCTCTTTTTTCCCAAAAGAAATCTTCAGTTCAGTTTAGTTCAGTTCAGTCGCTCAGTCGTGTCCAACTCTTTGCGACCCCATGAATCGCAGCACGCCAGGCCTCCCTGTCCATCACCAACTCCCAGAGTTCACTCAGACTCACATCCATCGGGTTAGTGATGCCATCCAGCCATCTCATCCTCTGTCGTCCCCTTCTCCTCCTGCCCCCAATCCGTCCCAGCATCAGAGTCTTTTCCAATGAGTCAGCTCTTCGCATGAGGTGGCCAAAGTACTGGAGTTTCAGCT
>NW_011488621.1:1013978-1026463 GCF_000754665.1 Bison bison bison
CTCCTCCTGCCCCCAATCCGTCCCAGCATCAGAGTCTTTTCCAATGAGTCAGCTCTTCGCATGAGGTGGCCAAAGTACTGGAGTTTCAGCTTCAGCATCATTCCCTCCAAAGAAATCCCAGGGCTGATCTTCTTCAGAATGGACTGGTTGGCTCTCCTTGTAGTCCAAGGGACTCTCAAGAGTCTTCTCCAACACCACAGTTCAAAAGCATCAATTCTTTGGCGCTCAGCTTTCTTCACAGTCCAACTCTCACATTGATACATGACCACTGGACAAACCATGGCCTTGACTAGACGGACCTTTGTTGGCAAAGTAATGTCTCTGCTTTTCAATATGCTGTCTAGGTTGGTCATAACTTTCCTTCTAAGGAGTAAGCGTCTTTTAATTTCATGGCTGTCATCACCATCTGCAGTGATTTTGGAGCCCCAAAAAATAAAGTCTGACAAGGAAATCTTAAAATATATTTATTTTTAAAACAGATTCATGTGGACCTATGCTGGTTAAGGTATCATAGTTAATCCCAAGCTGCTTGATAGCCTCTTGGTGACTCCAGGAACTACCTCCAGGAAGTGGTATTATACTCTGAAGCAGAATCACTTGAGTAACAGTGATAACAGACATGGGAGATATGACATTTCTAAAGGGTTTATACATATAAGTAATGCCTGGAGTCTACCAGTATTCATAAGACCCACATTTCTTTCCATACTTTATGATATTAAAATTGTTTTTTCTAACTAGAACCACCATTTGGGTACTTACTAATGTTTATAGCACTTTCTCTTGATGGCCTGCATGTCATCTTTTTTGAAAAATGAGTGAACAGTTTTAGTCTGTTTGGGGCCTATTCCATTGAAGTGAATATGTGCTTTCAGCATGTCTCCTGCCTGCTGACTCTCCTGTACTCCCCTCTGGGTAGCCATAAAATGACTGGTAATATCTTTGCCTGCTTTGTCAGAAACTTGCTTTGCTTTCTTCCTAGCTTACGTTCTCTCCTCATTCATTCAGAAAACCTTTACCTGCTTTGCCTACTGTTCTAGACACTCTACTAAATTCTGTGGAAGCTGCTGTTGCTGCTGCTGCTAAGTTGCTTCAGTCGTGTCTGACTCTGTGCGACCCCATAGATGGCAGCCCACCAGGCTCCCCCATCCCTGGGATTCTCCAGGCAAAACCACTGGAGTGGGTTGCCATTTCCTTCTCCAGTGCATGAAAGGAAAGGTGGAAGTAAAGTCACTCAGTCGTGTCCGACTCTTAGCGACCCCATGGACTACAGCCCACCAGGCTCCTCTGTCCATGGGATTCTCCAGGCAAGAATACTGGAGTGGGGTGCCATTGCCTTCTCTGGCTGTGGAAGCTGTAGGTAACAAAATCAGTCAGAATTTCTGCGTTTGTGAAGCTGACACTGTGACTAGGGAAACTTCAGAAACAGGATGAACGTATCAAGCGGGAGCTACTGAAGCACTCTAGAGGAAGGGCAAGGAGATGCATTGTCCCTGTAAGAGAGGACCCAGAAATGTTTGAAGTATTTTACTAGAAATCATGATTTAGTCATTCTTTTTTCATCTTGCATCCCACCTCATGCTCTTTCAATGCCTTGATGTCCTACTTCAGGTAGTCATCCCAGTTTCTGGACCAGCTGCTAACGCAGCTGCTAACCGGCTTGTTCCAGGACGAACTCGTGGCCTCGTTCTCCTGAACGTAGTTATCCCATTGTTGACTGATTACCTGGACTGAGCATGATTTCTCCTCCTGCTTCCTCAAAGCTCACTTTACTTAGTCACTAGGTTTCAAACATTTTTTTCCTTTTAACCATCAGACAAGATCATAAGCTGGAGTTCAACCTATAAATCAAGGAAAGATCTGAATGGGACTGGGAGGTGTTTCGGATGAGACCAAAGGCTCTCCTTCCTTCCCCTAGTCCCCACACTTTAAGGCTACATGTCACCTCCATGGCCTCCTATTGCAGAGCTTTTGTTTCTTAGGGTAACATTTCAGAGCTGTTTCTTTGAGCCCTGCCTTGTCCTTCTGTGATGACTGAAATACTCTATAACTGAGCTTTCTAATATGGTAGCCGTGCCACCATGGCTGTTGAACACTTGAATGTGACTAGTGTGACTGAGGAATTAAATTTTAAATTTTATTTACTTTTAATTAATTAAATTTTCAATGGCTACATGTGACTCAGTTCAGTTCAGTTCAGTTGCTCAGTTGTGTCTGACTCTTTGCGACCCCATGAATCGCAGCACACCAGGCCTCCCTGTCCATCACCAACTCCCGGAGTTCATTCAGACTCAGGTCCATCGAGTCAGTGATGCCATCCAGCCATCTCATCCTCTGTCATCCCCTTCTCCTCCTGCCTTCAATCTTTCCCAGCATCAGGGTCTTTTCTAATGAGTCAGTTCTTTGCATCAGGTAGCCAAAGTATTGGAGTTTCAGCTTCAACATAGTCCTTCCAATAAACACCCAGGACTGATCTCCTTTAGGATGGATTGGTTAGATCTCCTTGGAGTCCAAGGGACTCTCAAGAGTCTTCTCCAACACCACAGTTCAAAAGCATCAATTCTTCGGCGCTCAGCCTTCTTTATAGTGACTAGTACGGTAGTTTCAGAAGGTGCAGTTCCAGTATAATGCTAACTCTAGATATAATATTTACTGAATGTTTCTTGTAGAAAATAGCAAGACACATTCTTATATAAAACTCCAGATCTTGTATGAAATAGCAGTAGTTGTAGATGATAGTGAACTCTGAGAACGCCTGGAGTAAGTTCTAGCTTGTAACCTCAAACAGATTATCTCCTCTTGTCCTCAGTTCCCTTTTAGAAGACAGGCAACTTTGTAGTACTTTTTCATAGTGAGATTTTAAAATAAGATTAAAGCATGCAGGGAATTTGGTGTAGTGCCTAATTACTTGATTTTAGTTGACTTATCCTAAGGGTTTTTGTGGGATTTTTTTTTCCCTTGTAAAAATAAAACATGTTTATTGCATAACATTTAAATAAAAGAAAGATAACAGAAAGAAACTAAAACTAATCTATGATTCTACCGTCCATAGACAAGAACAGAAAAACTTTGAAATACGATAAAAATTGGTTTGAGTTCATAATATATTTTGCCTTTTTTTTGAATATATATGTGTATGATACATGACTATACTGTTACTATTATTGTAAAAAAAAAAGGGGAGCCTTTGGAGACTATGTCATGTGTATAAATTGCCTTACACATCTCCTTTTCTAATATAAAGGCTTTAGGAAATATATTGTGATTACTGAAAGATATTTTAAAACTGGTAAACTCAGTAATCCAATTCAAAGATTTATCTTTCGTTACTTAATGTTTTCAGAGTGTAGATACTCTTTTTAGGACTTTTTAAGGATGGATAAAAGGTGTAGAAGATTGTATCTTAAATTTGTCATGTTTCTTGAAAGTTCTAGTATTTCAAAGTTGTGACTAAAGGCATGCCTTATTCTTACCTGAAAACTGGGTTCCCCTCTTGGTGGGTATTGCAGAAGATACAACCAGGAGAAGGAAGGATTTATTACTTGCAGCAAGTAAGGAGAACACTAGCGATCTTATCCAAAGCAGTGTCTCCCTGAATAGCAAAATTGGGGGAATTTTAAGCTACATGCATATTCATGAAGGACTGGAACAGAGAAGAATTCAACATAAAGGAACTTCCCTGATGGTCCAGTGGTTAAGAATCCACTTTTCAATGCAGGGGATATGGGTTTGATCCCTGCTTAGGGAGCTGAGATCCCACATGCTGTGCTGCAATGACTGCGTCTAGAGCTAGAGAGAAGCCTGCGCTCTGCAGTGAAGAGCCAGGGTGGTACAACGAAGACCCACTGCGGCCAAATAAGTAAATGAATATTTTTAAAAACTCAGCATAGACTTGGGGCAGAGGTTGACAGAATCCAAGCTTTAATTGACTGAAGTCACGAGGGTCAGAAAAGGTCAGAATCATCTTTCCTTAGGTTCGGGTGTCTTAAACTGTAGCTACCATCCTTACCAGGATGGAAGTCTTAGTTCCCGTAGAATAACTCCGAGATGTGTATCACATGGTTATGTGTATCCCTTGAGGAACAGCTGGGACTCTGATTTATTGCTGAACTGTCGCTTCTTGACTGCTTTTCCTCTGTTCTGCATTTCTTTGTTCCCTGAAGATCATTTACCACTGAGACCTGTTCAGGGACAAACATCATGTCTAGGCTTAGGTCACAAAAGGGCTTAGGCCTAAAATGGCTTCTCTTATGTCAAAAAGCTACATCTGGTTCTTTTCCTCCGAGGACACCCTATCCCATCTGCCTGCATCATGGCCTTATAGCAATATATATTCATTTACAATATTTATTGAGCACCTTTTATGTGTCAAGCACTGTGGCTATAAAAACAAATAATATGTCATCATAATTTCCTTTAAATAAATTACAGTTTAGTGGAAGAGACTGACCTTGGTTCTAAATAAAATGCGATCAGTGCCATAAGATGATCTAGAGAGTGAAATATGGAAATATAGGGTAGTTTTTGGGACAGCCCAGGATAGGAGAGTTGTGCTGGGGCATCCCAAGTGACAAAGAGGTAAAGAACTCACTTGCCTGCGCAGATGTAAGAGATGTGGGTTCGATTCCTGGGCCAGGAAGATCCCATGGCTGAGGGCATGACAACGCACTCTAGCACTCTTGCCTGGAGAATCCCATGGACAGAGGAGCCTGGTGGGCTACAGTCCATGGGGTCGCACGGAGTTGGACACGACTGCAGTGACTTAGCACGCACTAGCTGAGGTGAGACCCAGATGGAGTTTTAAAGGAGTGGTGGACTTAAGCAGACAGTGGTGGAGTGAAGAGTATGTCAGCTAAGGGATGCGGTGCAGTGGAACCCTGTGTGACCCAGGGGCTTTCAGAGGCCGTAGTAATTCAGGAAAGAGTTCAGAGGTGGCTGGGGGTACATGGGAGCCAGATAAGTCACAAAGCTCTGTCTTTCTGCATCCTAGTAAGACACAAGGACTTTATGCTTAACATTATAAAAGGTCTTTGGATGTGATTTGGAGAATGGATCAGAGATGAACTGTCAGATCAGAAAGTCCATTCAATGGAGTGTCGCTTAGGCAAGGTGAGAGGATAGTTTTATAAGAGTTTGAATTCAGCCTCTTGAAGTGAGTAGCATTCTAGATATTTGGTTCTAGGACTTGGAAGGGATATTAGTGCTAGAGTTACATGTACAAGTCATCCACATAATGGCCATGGTGTGACTATCACAGCACCAATGAAGTCACTAAGGAAAAGGTATAGAGTGAAAGTTTGAAGAGGAACACTGTGGGGAAATAGAGTAGTTATCATAGGGATGTCAAAGAGTGAACTTTTAAAAGAGACTGAGAAAGAACACGCAGGGAGGCCTGAGAAAAATGAGGAGAATGTTAGAATAATGGAGTCCAGAGGACAGTATGTTTCGTGAAGAAGGAAGTGGTGTACAGTATCAGCTGATACAAAGATGCCAGATAAATGGTACAGGTGTTTCTTGGATTAATAAGAGACAATTTAGAAGTTTCAGTAGGAGGAGAATACATTGATGCTATAGTCCAGGGTTATTTTACTCAGGATTCTTTGGTTGCAAGTAAAAAGTCAGCTCAAATTAAGATTTAGGTAAAGGAGGGGCTGATTGACTAGGAATGTTTGGAAGATCCAAATTATAGGAATTTTAGAGGTGCAACTAGAATGCAGTAGAATGAGCACGTTTCCTGTGAGGCACCATCAGGATAATCTCTTGTCATTTCTTGGTCTCTTCCCGCCTGCTGCCTTCTTTTCCAACACACACCTGCTTTCTGGACATGAAAGGCAGCAGACTGTGTGATTTTCGCCTCTGGATTGGAGTTATTTTCTTTCCTGAGGTGGCCCATCTCAGACTAAGTGCTGTGCCTGGGCCAGCCGCTGGTAGCTGGGGTATGAGGTCATCAAAGAACATGGTGACTCCCAAGGTAGCTATGAGATTAGAGGGCGTGGCACGTCCCTGTGCTGGGAGGGAAACTTTCTAGGCAGGGGTCTTATAGGTGTCTACTCCAAGTACATGTAAGGAGGAAAAGGAAATAAGGAAAGTGAGTGTAGATGACGCTTTCAAGAACCTGAGCTTTGAAAATGAGTGTTTTGATGATAGTTTAAACAGAGGAATTTGGACATTTGTACAGTTATTTTGTGACCAAATCATTGACAGAGATTTAGTAATGAGAATTGAAAATCGTATTTAAAAACAAGAGCTAGATATTTAATGTTTCTGGGAAAAGATTTCTGTTCAGGCAGAGTCTTGTGGACATAGAAGTTTATGTAAACAGAGGAAGTCTGATGGTCACTTTATTGTCAATACATTTTCTCTGAGTAGTCTCTTTTTTGTTTGAGATTATCATGAGCCACATGTGGAGAAAGAAATTGGAGAATATTAGAGTTTTCAAAAGATCCTTGAGGTCATGTATTCCAAGATGCTGAATTTTATAAATAAGAAAAGTAAACTCCAAAGAAGTGAAAGAATCACTTTCAGACAGAAGAAAAAGGGGTATTTTCTGCTTTGGCTTCTCTTTGATGGGTTAGGAAGTCTTTCTTAGAACCTTTTCTATAGGCCTCCCTTCATGACCCATTGTCCATAATTGGAGCACAGCTCTCACTTCTGAAACCTGTTGCTGATAAGGGGAATGTGATAACCTGAGTAATATAAAACAAGCAGAATCTGCTCCTAAGAATTGTGTATCTGAACAAAATTGGGGCTCTTCCGCGGGGAAGACCGGGATGAGGGCTGATGAGAAGGAACTCAGCACTATCTGTGACATAAGGTAAGCTAAAGAGCTTATATTTTATTCTGCGGTCAGTGGGACATTCCCAATGGATTTAAACTAGATAATAGGTCAGATCAGATTTGAATATCAGAAATAAATATCTTCACATAACACATGGTAAGACATGAGGTAACAGGTCATCCTTACACTTTGTCTACGTAAGGTGGTGGCACAGTTGAACTGAATTTTGGATTTTCGTAATCTTTACTTATTACCTGCATTCCACTTTCTCATGTATTTATATGCTGTTGATGATTCTGTGTTTGTCTTTTGCCATGGAATTAGGGTTGTTGTCTTTAAACTGGCTATAATATAGGGACTGGGTTTGTAAAAGTTATGAATTAACATTCCTTCTTGTGAAAGCTATGCGTGCATGCTAAGTAGCTTCAATTGTGTCTGACTCTTTGCGACCCTATGGACCAAAGTCCACCAGACTCCTCTGTCCACGGAATTCTTCAGGCTGGCGTAGGTTCCCTTACCCTTCCTAGGGGATTTTCCCTACCCAGGGATTGATCCTGCCTCTCTTATGTCTCCTGCATTGAAAGGCAAGTTCTTTATCCTTAGCGCCACCTGAGTAGTGATGAAAGCCATGGTTGTGTTTATTTTTTAAACGTCTTCCTAAGGAGGCACTTAAATTGCTATCAAGTTGCTTACTGTACTTCCCTGTTAGTTCAGATGGTAAAGAATCTGTCTGCAATGTAGGAGAACTGGCTTCGATCCCTGGGTGGTGAAGATCCCTTGGAGAAGGAAGTGGCAACCCACTCCAGTATTCTTGCCTGGAGAATCCCATGGACGGAGGAGCCTGGCGGGCTATAGTCCACAGAGTCAGACATGACTGAGCGACTAACGCTTTACTGCTTACTGTCAGTATTATCACTGGTTGGGGTGTTTGAGTGTATAATACAGAGTCACATATACAGATGTTGTACAGATCGGCTATAATAAATGCTAAGAGAGATGTAGAGGAAGCCTGATACTGTTGATATGTAGGGCAGCTGGGGAAAGCTTTAAGAGGGTGTGGAATCCATAATGAGCAGTAAGTAATGTACAAGATGGGACATGTTTTAGATAAAGGAAACAAAAGCTCTATAAAGAAAGGCAGAAAAGTCAAGGAGTAATGTCAAGGTGCCCTACATAGGCAGAGCATACAATTGGGAAAAGGCATTGGAAATAAAGCCATAAATGGGTCATGGAGAGGAAGGCCAAAGAGAAGACGCTCACACAAGTTGGTGCCTGATACGAGTAGGCACTGTGGTGGGGTCCTGTCGCAGCAGAGGATCGCATCCCCGTTCTTAAGAGGGACTGAAAAGGAAACAGAAAGTGGAAGTGAAAGTCGCTCAGTCATGTCCAACTCTTTGCAACCCCTTGGACTATACAGTCGATGGAATTCTCCAGGCCAGGATACTGGATGGGTAGCCATTCCCTTCTCCAGGGGATCTTCCCATCCCAGGGATCAAACCCAGGTCTCCCGCATTGCAGGTGGATTCTTTTCCAGCTGAGCCGCCAGGGAAGAGTAACTCACTCAGGGTAACTCACTTGCCTGAAGGCTCACTGCTAATGGTCGAGAGTCTACATTTGCAACCACGTCTGTCTTAACTTGGAAGTTCTGTTATCGCTGTTAATAAATATCCTTCCCACTGTATAATTGCATCCGGCTGAAATGTTAGCATTTGACTTTTATTCTTAAGCATTGTTGAAGGGTTCTGAGCAGGAGTGTTGCCAGAGGTGTTTATCAAGGAAATGAGGTGTTGGTGTTGTAGAGGCTGGAATGGCTACCTTTCGAGTCTGCAGACAATTGCTTGTAACATCTCACACCCAGTCACTGGAAGCACTAAATGGCTCCATTGTCAGAACCGTATTTGCTACATTTTCCAGAGAAATAAAAATTAAACTCTGTGCCAGCTTTTTCCTCCTGCCTTTCCATTTAGTAGTACCTTGGTCTTTGGTTCCACTTGGGCTTAATCCTCTTTGGTGCGTGCCTTGTAGCTTTCTTAACTAATACCCAGATAAGACTAACTCTGAACTAACTACTAATTCACCGAAAAGTTCCTCGGTCCATAACACCTGTGAAACAGATATTTCTTCTTTTAAAACTGACGTGATGAACTCTGATAGAAAATGTTATACCATTCATTATACCAATACTGAATTCTTTTACACCAATCATCTCTAGAGTGGTATGTAAACAAGGGAAATGCAGAATGCCTGTTCTTCATACTTGAAAAACACATCTGGAACTATTTGAACTAACTAAAAGCAAAATAAGTGCCATGGCGGATTATGCCATACCTTTTCACATAAAATAACAACAACAAAAAAGGAAATGGAAAACATACCACTTCTAGAGGGCCCTGACATTGAACTGGGTATTGAAATGCTATCAGTAATGTATTTATATATACCACATTTCCTTCCATGCATCAGGCATCTTTGGTACATATGTGCTGGATATTTGCCATGTGAGTTGAAAACTTACCATATAGGGAAGATGTTGTTTAGAAATGGTGTGAATCATTAAGGTAGATGATTCTTTTATAAAATACATAATTTACTGATCTGATAACTTTTTTCTTTCTTTCTCTTTGGGTTTATCATTTTGTGTCAATAAATGTCAGCTTTCCCCCACAGCAACTAAAAATAGAAATTACATACAAGAACAATATAATTTTCATAGACTTAGAAAACTGCTTAAGAAATATTATAGCTTAATATTGGTTTTACTATATCCTCTAATTTGAAATGGAATCAAATACTTCTATGATTGAATCATAGCTCTTTTACTGTTTGCTATAGAAATTTCAAGAATATATATTTCAGAATGTTTTTTTAAAAAATAATCCAAAGCAAATGCAACAGAACTCAGCATAGTTAAAACACATTTTCTGAGTTTACTTGCATCTCTCTGCTCCAGAGGGTTTTTGTGTGTGTATGTATGGCTTAGGCCTGGCTGGTTATTTCACCATCTATCTCAATTCTGGATTGACTGCAGTGAACAGCACAGAATGAGTTACATATGGTCCCACTTTGTCAAAGTTTGTAGGACCTCTGGGTTGGAACTCCTTTTCATCAGAGTGAAACTAACCATCACAGAAATGTGGCCGATGTCAAAATCCTAAATACACATACACATTTACATACATTCTGGTGAAAGTGTGTATATCACTGTTAGAAGTGGTGTGTTTGGCTCTTCACTGGCTTAGTGCTTATTGCTCCTAAAATGATGACATTTCAGAAATTAAAAAAAAAAAGAGTTGTTCATCTACCTTTTATAATAATTACTGCTGTCATTATGGTTAAATTCTGCATAGGAATCATGTTACATAAGTGGACCAAGACAGGTATTCGAAAGGCCTTCAGATTAAAATTGCGAATGTATCAAAAGTTTTCTAAAACTGGGCAGAAGACAAACGCAAGTTTTATCTTAAAAGAGTCTGAAGAGGAAACCCATTGTCAGCTTGATAGTTCATTATCCCCTTTTTTCTTAGCGCGGGCTGTTGGAGAAAGAGTAGTAAAAAGTGGGTGAGGATATATCCTCAAGTTTAGATCTTGCTCAGGAATTGCATCAAGGTGAGGCAGGGCCCGTGTCTGCCAAGGCTCAGCCTTTCCGGGTGCTGAAGCTGTCCCCTGTGACTTCCTCCCAAGGCTCTGCCTGGAGGGATGCTGAAGCTGTCCACTGTAACCTCGGGCCCCTTTCTCCCTGCCTTTTCGTTCTGTTCCCTCTTTCTCGTCTTCCCTTCTCTTGCTTGCTATGTTTATTTATTTATTTTCTGTTATTCCCACTTCCCCTCCCCCCCCCTTCCTTTCTCTGTGCCACCACGTGCTTCAAATCTGTGGGTCTGGACTGCCTTCGCTAACAGCTCTGTGTGAGTGTTAGCAGAATGCAAACCAGATGGACCAGCAGTTCCCACTGTTATCTCCCAGCCGACTCTGGCAAGCCTGCCTTTATCCTTCCTTCCTTGGCAAGAGAGAAATATTTGCCTTTATTTAGGGAGACTTGTATTCGCTGCTGTACCTCTTCCCTAAGCTGCAGCATAAGTGGAAAGCTATTTATTCCCTTGTTGCTGAGGTTGGTTGAGGTGAGTAGACTGTGCAATGAATTTAACTATCAAAGAAGTAGTTTTGAGCCTGCCTAACTTCTACTTTTCTCTAGAATAAGGTATTCACTGGCACTGGTTGTAAGACGCTCTGGAATAGCATATGAGGACAAGTTTTTAATAATAAGATAAAGGTAGAGGTGCTCTCCATGTATTTCACCATCATTCCACTCGGAACACTTATTCACTATAGGGAATAGTCATTGTTATTCAGCCAGCAGTAGAGACGAAGAAATAGAGATCCTGGTACTTACTGTTCACTGATTCATCTTTCAAAATACTCTTTATTAGAATGGTGATTACTTTGATTCTTTTATTACACCTTCCCTTATGTGGTATCTGTGCTATTTCAGCTTTCAAATGTTATGTTCTGTTGCATCCCAAGTCTTAACAAAATTGCTTTGAATAAAGGTGAGGTCGATTTGGAATTGTCATAGTAATAATTTGAGCTTTTCATTTTAATAATTGACAAGTAATTTTGAGAGTTTTTCACTATGGTGATCATATTGATGTTTTAAGAGACCCATTCTTATGAATAGTCTATATTATTTTACTTTTCAAAAAGTCTAATTGGTAGATATCTGTGCCTCAGGCTGCAAGAGGCACTTCAGAAACATTTTTGGGGGTATGTGTGCATGTGTACACATATTTGGTAGAAAATTGCATCTTAAAAAAAAAGCAAACACCCTTTTTTTTTTTTTTTACTGGAGATCTGTTTCTCTGAGTAGATTAGATTGAGAAGTTTAAAATTGCAAGAAAAAAATACACTTAGTATAAAAGTTCTGAAGTACCTTATTGGGTAGTCAGGGAATTTCTCCCTGTCACATACTCATAAAAAAATATTAGGAGGGTCTTTAGTTCTTTTGAGTTCTCAGTTTGCTATTTTTCCATTCTTACTCTGCCAGAGATTGTTGGTTGAAGTATTGGTTACATATTTTTTAAATGGTGGATCATAAACTCATAAATTCTAAGTCAATAATAACTTCATTGTGTGACATTTATGTAGTGGTGATTTTTCAAACAGGGCAGAAAAAAAAAATGAAGTGAGAGGTTATGACCAGGAGACATAGCCTGCTTCATCTATTAGACTGGAAAACTAAGCATGGAAAGGGGATGGCAAGTATTACAGAAAGAGCTATCGCAGAACATCAGCGTCTAACAGGATCCCACCTGCATAACAGAGCCTCAGATTTGTGTACTTTCTGAGCTGCCTGAGGGCTTCATTACCGGCCCACTTCCTCATCTATTTTTTACATCTTGCTATGTTGGCTTCAGCTTCAAGTGAAGTTGTGCTGTTGCATATAACACTACCAAAGGTAGCATCTGCCCAAGCCAGAAATAACAATAGGATGTAAAATTACCCAGTTAGAAATGAGGTCCTGCCATCTGTGCTACACCTTCTTCAGAGGGGTTTGCATGATAAAGTCTTGATTTAAGCCTCAGTAGATAGACCTATTTTATTGACAGAAGATGCTAGGTTTCTTCTGTTACCTTGCTTGTAAAAAAAGATGAGCCCCACTGATAAAACCGAGGTGCTAAAAAAAAGAAAACCCCGAGGTGCTTAAAGAGTCAAA
>NW_011488621.1:1026563-1031563 GCF_000754665.1 Bison bison bison
TAAAGAGTCAAATAACATGATCGTGGTGGCGTCCTCCAGATCGTACCGAGAAGCACTCCACGATGCCAGACTCACCTGTGGATGTGAAGACCCCATCCAGGCTGACTCCTCCCACCATGCCACCTCCCCCAACAACTCAAGGGGCTCCCAGAACGAGTTCATTTACACCAACGACGTGTAAGTAGACGTTTCTGCGTTTTCTGTTTTCAAGTTCAAATTAATCTTGTTTTCTGCAAATAAAAATCAAGGGACAAGAAGATCTAGCATAATGTCTTATGCATAAATTAAGATCCCATTTTAGCTTGCTCCTTTTGACTTGGAACATTTTACTAGGCTGCAATTATTTCCAGGTTCCTTCTGATCTTCTAATACCACTTTCTTCCATTATTTACAAATAATGTTAAAATCTACATTCTTAAGTTAAAAGGGGGATTGTTTTATGCAACCAAAGCATGCAGAAACCTTTTTGAAATAAGGAGCATCTTTCTTGTGTTGAACCTGTCAGACATTTATTAGATGTTTATTCCATTTCAGCTTGGCTCAGGACTTGTGTTCTGAACCAGTGGAGTGTACGGCGTTTTGTGTCAGTCTTGGAAAGGACAGACTATTCTGACAGAATACCAACTTCCCTTTCATTCCTGTATGTTTTAGTAGGGATGAGCTTTGTTTTCATCGATCTGAAAATCCTGGTCAAACTATCATCAAAGATTTGTGAAACTAATATTTACAGACCATGCGCCCTGAAATCTATATGTGAATGAAAAATAACTAATAAGCAAAAATAGATCTGTGGGTGTATAAGGGATCAGCAAAAGAGATATCCAGGCTGTTTATGAACGATTGCACTGCCATTTAAAAGGCCTTTCCAAACATGTAAGGAGCAGGGGGCTGCAACATTGCCAAGTTGTAACCCTGTCAGCTTGCATTTGGTTTGTTTTTACCCAGACTCACAGTGATAGGCGTATGCCTGCTGTGAGAGGGCCTAGTGAGATATCATTTCTTGACAGGTAGCTCTGGTCCTTACTTGGGACAAGACCATTTTATTTTCTTGAAACTTCTAAGAATGATAAGGTACTTAAAACATCTTCAAACTATCAATGGAGGTCATTTATCAAAATTATATTTCAAAGATGGGTTTGATAAATATCTACCATGATAAAGTCAATAGTTTCTTTGGTGAGAAATGTGTAAATTTTTCTACCCTAGTTCTTACAGATTATTACCTTGATGTTCAAGTAAATTTTATCAAGTGAGTTCACCGAGTTACCGCCTATCCATGCTATTAGTTGGATTGAGATGTCCCTTTTGGTTTCTAGAAATAACTTCAATAATTACCATATCCATTTTGGCTTCTTACATAAAATTTGTGTTTTCCTTAAAGAAGTGGTTAAGAAATATGAGGGGGAGAAAATAGCCTTCTAATTGGGTGGTATAAGGTTAAAACTTGAAAGTACTCTTTCTATAAACACAGCTGTCAGTTGTGTGTACAAAACATGATTAAAAATGTCCAGTGATAAATTTAGTCTCCACCAAATGTACACTTTCTCTCGGGGAGCCGTTTAGAAAGGAATAGTTCTGTTACATTGATGTAAGCCTGTGACAAAAAGCTGACATCCAAAATGCTGTTTGTTCTGTGTTTGAAGCGTTTCAGGTGGCTGGCATATGCGTGCTTGGGAGGCAGGGCTGGCCCTGTGCCCCAGCCAGCCGCCATTGATTACCAGCTTCTGTGCAGACTGTCTTCCTGCAGGGCGAGGGGTCCACCCCTGGAGTCACGGAGCACCCGAGCCCCTGGCCACCCTGTGACGTCAAAGCATCTCACCAAACACCCCGCAGCTTTGAAATGGCTCAAAGTCCCCAGATTGGAAGGGAAGGGCCCTTAGTTGTGATTTTCTTGTTGACCTGTTTTATTCGTTTTCTTCTTCTTTCTGATTTTGCGCCCTTCGACAGTAACCAATGGCACGAGCCATTCGCCCACTGCCTTGAATGGCGCTCCGTCGCCGCCCAACGGCTTCAGCAACGGGCCTTCCTCCTCTTCCTCCTCGTCTCTGGCTAATCAACAGCTGCCCCCAGCCTGCGGCGCCAGGCAGCTCAGCAAGCTGAAACGGTTCCTCACTACCTTGCAGCAGTTTGGCAATGACATTTCGCCAGAGATAGGAGAGCGAGTCCGCACCCTCGTCCTAGGCCTGGTGGTAAGCCAACGGACGCGGCCCAACCTGGGGGAAGGGGGAGGGTGGGGAGACTCCAAGCACAGGTTGCGTTCTCGCAGCCCTTTTGTTTCCACACCGGGTATTGCGTGCAAGTCTAATTCTGGAGGAACAAGGGTTTCAGGTCTGCATTACGTATTGACCCCCAGCGTGATTTCTTTTACCGTTTGGCTGTGGTTATACAGATTTATCGTTATCTTGGCCGTAATTGTGTATGTGCATAAAATTTAATAGGTATATCCTCCTGGCGTGGTTAAGGTACTTCTACAATGGCAAAATATTTTTGTTATGTTAGTGGTTTGCTTAATGTAATGGGGTGCCTATTTTAACTTCGTTGCTTTGGGGAATTTTTATTAGCAGCCTAGATGAGCAAGAATTTATAACAAGTAACACGTTATTCTTTTATGTTTTCATTTTTAAGACTAGTAACAGTAAATTTTGTGTGTGTGTCGGGGGCAGGGGGGAATGCATGTAGCATAACATTTACCATTTTAACTATTTCTGGGTGTGCAGTTCAGTGGCATTAAGTACATCCGCATTGTGGTATAACCATCACTACTGTGCATTTCCAGAACTTTCTCATCACCCCAAACTGAAATTGTACATATAAAACAATAATACCCTGATTTCTTCATCCCTTAACCCTTTGTAACCATTCTTTTTTTTGTTGTTGTTACAGGTAGAATTACATAAACCATTAGTTTGAGAATAGAAGTGTTGATTTGGGCACATTATACTACAATGTGTCCATTGTCACACTGGAAATTGGAACATATTTCTTTTTTTATTTTGCATTCTAAATCACTTTTACATGTCCTGTGATTTTCTTTATAAATAAGAATTTTCATTTAGGATGATGATTTCATTTGTTTTATTACATAGACTTATCATGGGCCAACCCATACCAGTGTGTTTTACAAAAGAAGTTCTAAAAGTCTGGGTGAGAGGCTACTGCAGTAGACTTGCTTCAGATCATGGTATCTCACATTTGACAGAGATGTTACAATTCAATTTTTAACCCTTACCTCCCTCTCCTTCACACTTTAAAAACAAGCAGCTTTCACATATTCCAGAATCCATCAGCAGCACCTTGTATTCCTCTGTGACAGGAAGGCAATTTTGACATAAGTGTGTCAGCATAGGCACTTACTTTTGTCGGTATTTACCTTTTCCTTTTTATTTATTCTTGAGTTTTGTACAAAGTCTTTTTGACACATAAGTAACTTCGTAGAACCACAAAGTAAATCCAAAAACAGTAATTGTGTTGTCGTGTTTGTTACTAGTTAAAAAAAAAAATGTCTTTTTGAAAACTGCTTTTTAAATCTGATAGGTTCTTTAACCATGTTTTCTGTAACTTGAAATATATAAAAATTTGATAGCTTTAAGTAGCTTTCTTCCCACTTATTAAGTGCAATGCTTTTGAGGGTAGTACTTAAGATATTTATCTTTTTGGAGATAAGTTAGAGAAAGACATTAATAATGCTAGGCAGGCAGTGAACATTTGTCAAATGATGAATGAACAGAGAATGAATTTTGCTTTGAGCATTTGACTGCAGGCTTTGACACATCATTTTATTTATATACATTTTACATGTGGGGAAACTGAGGTTTACAGAAGAAAACTATTCTAGGCCACCCAATTGGTAGTGACTGACAGCCCTATGATTTGAACTCAGGTAGTAATCATAATGAATCAGATGCTGTTATTTAGATGGAGTTAAGAAAAGTGTTATTGGAGAAGGCAATGGCACTCCACTCCAGTACTCTTGCCTGGAAAATCCCATGGACGGAGGAGCCTGGTGGGCTGCAGTCCATGGGGTCTCAAAGAGTCAGACACGACTGAACGACTTCACTTTCACTTCTCATTTTCATGCACTGGAGAAGGAAATGGCAACCCACTCCAGTATTCTTGCCTGGAGAATCCCAGGGATGGGGGAGCCTTGTGGGCTGCCGTTTATGGGGTCGCACAGAGTCGGACATGACTGAAGTGACTTAGCAGCAAGAAAAGTGTTATAAGAACTGTTTAAACGTGCAAACACAACGGGCATGGGCTTTAGGAAAATGGAGCCATAGAAACAAAATGAAAGATTAAAAAAATGTATTCTCTGATCCTTGTTGTTACAGATAGGAAGTTAGTGTTTATTCATAGTTTCAAGAGAAGATGCTTCAAGTCTGGAGGTATAAAAACCTTAGAACTTGATGCCCCCATACTCTATCATGAAAGGAAAAGGAACTTGCCTTGAAAAGTAGGTGGAGCGCTGTTCTAAAGTCCTTAGGTCACAAATACCTAATCTTGTCGGGTGTGAGGATAACTGAACAGTTGAAAAAGCTGAGACTGAAGTTCACAGTTGTGCTTCTGCCTAGAGACTAAGAAAAATGAACCAGACTATGGTTAATTCACTCAACAACTTTATAGTAGGTCAGTGGTCTATTAAATAGATGCTTTTATCAAGGAATATTACCCATTGTAGGACCCAAACCCTGAAGATTGAGGGTGTGTTTTTATGGCCTAGGTTAGGAGTGAATTCAGCTCATCATGTATAGTCTCTTTCAGATCAGATCAGTCGCTCAGTCGTGTCCGACTCTTTACGACCCCATGAACCGCAGCACACCAGGCTTCCCTGTCCAGTGCCTCTAGGATAAATGCAGTTCCTTGGATAACTGGGAAGTTTTTTTCACCCTGTGAGACTTAGTAACTCAGAGAAGGCTCAGACCTTTTCTTTGGCCTCATTAATACAGCACACTACCTGTCTTAGCTGTTCATCCTGAGCCAAGATGCTCTGATAAGCAAAGAAA
>NW_011488621.1:1036563-1098901 GCF_000754665.1 Bison bison bison
AGAAAAAGCAACAGCACTCTGGATTTATAAAGTCAGAGTAAGTTTGGTTTTCAGAGTCAGAGTCTGAGGTTTTTGTTTTAATGCTTTTCTGCGTGTGAAATTGTCTTCTTTCCTCTTACTCCATTTGAGATTGCCAGAATCATCTGTCAACAAATGTGTCCTCAGTCTTTTTCCCAGTGCTGGGCTTGGTGAGGATTCAGAGTGATGGGTACGCAAGATTTCTTCTGTTAAATATATACATTCCTTGGAATAGATCTAATACAAAGAAAGCAGATTACCTTTGTAAACTAGTAGTATATGCTGCTTTGTGCATGAATCTTAAGCAGGATGTCTGAGCAGACTCAGACCAATACTGAAATGCGTGAATCTAATAATTATTCAAAACAATTTCTTTGTTAATCTCCCTATTTTCGTCATTTGAAATTAGTAGTTGATCAAAGATATTTCATAGATTAGCCTTTTTCACTTGGGTAAGTAGCTAGATCCAAAAATGAAAGTATCAGGGAGCCTATTTTAAGGTTAATAGAACTATGTGTATATTTCATGTATCCTCTGTCTTCCTCAGTTCAGTTCAGTGGCTCAGTTGTGTCTGACTCTTTGCGACCCCAAGGACTGCAGCACGCCAGTCTTCCCTGTCCCTCACCAACTACTGGAGCTTGCTCAGATCCATCGAGTTGCTGATGCCATCCAACCGTCTCATCCTCTGTCGTCCCCGTCTCCTTCCGCCTTCAATCTTTCCCAGCATCAGGATCTTTTCCAATGAGTCACTTCTTCACATCAGGTGACCAAAGTATTGGAGCTTCAGCCTCAGCAACAGTCCTTCCAATGAACATTCAGGACAGATTTTCTTTAGGATTGACTGGTTGGATCTCCTTACAGTCCAAGGGACTCTCAGGAAGAGTCTTCTCTAACACCACAGTTCAAAAGATCAATTCTCCAGGGCTCAGTTTTCTTTATGATCCAACTCTCACATCCATACTTGACTCCTGGAAAAATCATAGCTTTGACTATATAGACCTTCATCAGCAAAGTAATGTCTCTGCTTTTTAATACACTGTCTAGGTTTGTCATAGCTTTTCTTCCAAGGAGCAAGTGTCTTTTAATTTCATGGCTGCAGTCACCATCTGCAATGACTTTGGAGCCCAAGAAGATAAAGTCTGTCACTGTTTCCATTATTTACCATCTGTTTGCCATGAAGTGATGGGACTGGCTGCCGTAAACTTTGTTTTTTGAATGTTGAGTTTTAAGCCAGCTTTTCCAACTCTCTTCCACTTTTATCAAGAGGCTCTTTAGTTCCTCTTTACTTTCTGCCGTAAGGATGGTGTTATCTGCATATCTGAGGTTATTGATATTTCTCCCAGCAATCTTGATTCCAGCTTGTGCTTCACCCAGCCTGGCATTTTGCATAATGTACTCTGTATATAAGTTAAATAAGCAGGGTGACAGTATGAAGCCTTGACGTATTCCTTTCCCAATTTGGAACCAGTCTGTTCCATGTCCAGTTCTAACTTTTGCTTCTTGACATGCATACAGATTTCTCAGGAGGCAGGTCAGGTGGTCTACGTATTCCCATCTCTTTAAGAATTTCCCACAGTTTGTTGTGATCCACACAGTCAAAGGTTTTAGCATAGTCAATGAAGCAGAAAGAGATGTTTTTCTGGAACTCTCTTGCTTTTGCTATGATCCAAGGATGTTGGCAATTTAATCCCTAGTTCCTCTTCCTTTTCTAAATCCACATGAACATCTGAAAATTCTCAGTTTCATGTACTGTTGAAGCTTGGCTGGGAGAATTCTGAGCATTACTTTGCTAGCATGTGAGATGAGTGCAATTGTGCAGTAGTTTGAACATTCTATGGCATTGCCTTTCTTTGGGATTGGAATGATAACTGACCTTTTTCAGTCTTGTGACCACTGCTGAGTTTTCCACATTTGCTGGCATATTGAGTGCAGCACTTTAATAGCATCGTCTTTTAGGATTTGAAATAGCTCAGCTGGAATTCCATCACCTCTTCTAGCTATGTTCATAGTGATGCCTCCTAAGGCCCACTTGACATTGCACTCTAGGGTGTCTGGCTCTCAGTGAGTGATCACACCATCATGGTTATCTGGGTTATTAAGACCTTTTTTGCATAGCTTTTCTGTGTATTCTTGCCACCTCTTCTTAATATCTTCTGCTTCTGTTAGATCCATATCGTTTCTGTCCTTTATTGTGCCCATCTTTGCATGAAATGTTCCCTTGGTATCTCCAATTTTCTTGAAGAGATCTCTAGTCTTTCCCATTCTATTGTTTGCCTCTATTTCTTTGCATTGATAACTTAAAATGGCTTTTTTTATCTCTCCTTGCTATTCTTTGGAACTCTGCTTTCAGATGGATATATCTTTCCTTTTCTCCTTTGCCTTTCGTTTCTCTTCTTTACTCAGCTATTTGTAAGGCCTTCTCAGACAGCCATTTTGACTTTTTGGATTTCTTTTTCTTGGGGATGGTTTTGATCACTGACTTCTGTACAGTGTCATGAACATCCCTCCATAGTTCTTCAGGCACTCTGTCCATCAGATCTAATATGGTGAATCTATTTGTCACTTCCACTGTATAATTGTAAGGGATTTGATTTAGGTCATAACTGAATGGTCTTGCTTTTGGACATGAATGAGCAACTTCACTTTCCTTGACTTTCTTTGTTTTGAATAGTCTAGTGATTTTCCCTACTTTCTTCAATTTAAATCTGATTTTTGCAGTAAGGAGATCATCATCTGAGCCACAGCCAGCCTCTGGTCTTGTTTTTGCCAATTGTATAGAGCGTCTCTGTCTTCAGCTGCAAAGAATATGATCAGTCTGATTTCGGTACTGACCATCTATCTTCCTAGTGGGAGACGAAAGTTCCTCATAGGTGGAGCTGGAATCTGTATCCAGTAGAGCTTACAATGTTTGAATATGAAAGCATCTTTTGTTTTTGCTTTTTTATAATCTTTGTTTTTTAGTTTATTTATTTTTAGTTGAGTGGTAATTGCTTTACAATATTGTGTTGGTTTCTGCCATACATCAACATGAATCCTGCCTCTTGAAGTTCCTTCCCATCTCCCGCCCTGCTAAGTTTATGAAAGTGAAAGTGAAGTCGCTCAGTCCTGTCCAACTCTTTGCAACCCCATGGACTAGCCTATCAGGCTCCTCCATCCGTGGGATTTTCCAGGCAAGAGTGCTGGAGTGGATTGCCATTTCCTTCTCCAGGGGATCTTCCTGACCCAGGGATCGAACCCGAGTCTCCCGCATTGCAGGCAGACGCTACAGTCTGAGCCACCAGGGAAGCTCAAAGTTTATGAAGGAAACCTAAAGAGGAGCCACTCCCAGTTTATTAATGGGCTGGAAGGTAGGAGGGGTGAGACCTGCCTCAGGCATCTTATCCACCCCAGGCCCAGAGGGAAGCTCATGCTGTAGCCAGTGCAGGAAGTCGTGCCTGGGAACTGCATGCATTCGGCGGCATGTCCTTTAGTTGAGTTGTGTGGTCCGGTCCGCTAGTGTTTGCAAAGTGGAGTAGGTCCCCTGGTCAGAAGGAGCCTCTGCGCACCCTCTCATTCCTGTTCTGCCCTTACAGGCCAACTTGCCCCTTCTGCAGCGTGAGCTCCTCCACTGCGCGAGATTGGCCAAACAGAACCCTGCCCAGTACCTCGCCCAGCATGAACAGCTGCTTCTGGATGCCAGCACCACCTCACCTGTTGACTCCTCAGAGCTGCTTCTCGATGTGAACGAAAACGGGAAGAGGCGAACTCCAGACAGGTGAGAGGGGGGAGGACCCCAGACCGGCGGCATGAGGCCATATTTCATGTCGTGTTTCAACTGCTGACTGACGCTTCTTGCAAAATAATAAACTAGAGGGGCCGCAGGGAATCTTGCTCTGGCCTGGGGTGTTGCAGAATGATGAGTCTCTGGCCTGTGCAGGTTAAGCTTTGTTACTTGTATTTTTTTTTTTTTTGGTTTAATTGACCTGCAGCACTATGATAGTTGCAGATGTACAATCTAGTGATTGATTTTTCTGTGCATCACAAACATCACCACTGTTGCTTGGAATGTTAAAGTAAAAGGTAAAGATGAGTGACACTCAGATGTGCCACGCGCCACTGATGTTTATTAGACACAGTCAGCACCGGCTTTCCACATTTTATTGCGCTTCCTTGTGCTTTCCTTCCTTCCTTCCTTCCAGCCTTCCCCCACCCCTCTCTCCCTTCCTTCCCCTCACCTCCCTTCTTCCCTTCCCTCTTAAATTGAAGGTTTGTGGCAACCCTGCATGGAATTAGTCTCTTGTCACCATTTTTCTAAAAGCTTTATTTGGTGTCTCTGTGTTACATTTTGGTAATTCTCACAGTGTTTCAAACTTTTTCATTTTATATTTGTTACGGTTATCTGTGATCGGTCTTCTTTAATGTTAACCATTGTGATTGTTCTGGTGTTTTTCAGAAATAAATTGTTTTTTAATTAAGGTATATACTCTTTTATACATAGTGCTACTGTACGCTTAAGAGACTATAGTATAGTGTAAACAGAACTTTATGAGCACTAGGAAGGAAAAAAAAAACCTGTGTGACTGGCTTTAGTTGCTTTATCATGGTGATCTTCAATTGAATGTATAGCATCTCCAAGGTATACCTATATTAAACTTCTCATTTACTATATTATTCATCCAAAGCACATATTTTATTATTCCAATAATTTATTATTCTAAGTTTTCTCAGAACATGATGGTTTTGAAATCTGGCCTAAACGCAGTGCAGTAGCTGTTTAATTTGGACTTTGTATGAACTAAGAGAAAACTTTAGTGAAGCTAGTTGAACTGAGTGAATATAAGAGTTAAGTAATAGAACTAATAGGTGGCATTTTTTTCTGATAAATTTTATCTACTAGTCAATATTCATTATACCAGGTTACTCTGCTCTCATAACTGAGAATTCTAAGAAATGTAAAATAAACCCTCTTCTCCATGAAACCTTGCAAATTAGTTGCTGAATGACGCATATACATGAAACTTCCAAAGTACCTTATTAAAATGAGTTTCCTGAATACCTCAGCTTCATTTATAAATATTTTCTAATACAGAAATATGAAGTCTAATGCATCTTGCATTTGTAAAATATGGAGAATCTTAAAATGAAACTGTATTCAGAAACGTATTTGTCACATGCTTTGTTTCCTTTCTCTGTTTATCCATTCACTCTTTCTGCGTTTTATCAGGAAAGAGTAGACTGGCCTTTGAAAGGTTAACACTGGCACAGATTCATAGGCGCTTACGCTCCTTCTATCTGTGACCGACTTAGCTACCCTTAAATGTATTAGCTGCTTTGCAAATCAGAATGTTATTAAAAGCCAGCCAGTTTACATATAGTTATTACATAATCCTCTGTTAAGCAGTTTTTATGCTACAATCTCTGGAATTTTTCTCCTCGTGACATGGGACCTCTTAATAGTTTAAAACATTAAAGCAAAGGGTTAAATATTAGTTTACTTCTGACATCCTATAGACCCAACCTCCTTCCATGACCTACCAACAGTGCTACTTTCTTATTTTTGCAAGCTGTATTTTCTTAGTCATATTTAAGCATTTGGTACTTTAGCTTTAAAGGCAGTGCTTAATCCAGGTGTCTGAGTGACATGTCCACGTGATGCTGAAAACCAGGAGGCAGCCCAAGCATAGATGATTCACATTTGTATTCCTGTCTGATCCTAACCTTTTACCCTGAAGGGAGTCAGCCCTGTGTGCTGATATTGAGATGCTTTAGTTCCATTTTCCCAAGACAGTGGGGTAAAGGAAGTAGGGAGAGACTAGAAGGAAAATTGGGAAGGAGGACATTTATTTGGGTGGAGGAAGGGATAACAGAGAAAGGTTTAGATGACTGTGATAAATGTAAAGATAATCCTATAGCCAACATTAGACAGGGACACAATCTATTCTAGAAACTTTAAATGCTAAGTAACTGTAACAGGCAGAATAAAAACTTGTTTTATCCACTTCTCCATGTTTTCAGCCCTCTGTCCATTGTCTGTCCCAGTGTTTCATATGTGAATACCCTGTAACTTTAGATCTTTCCTGAACCGTACTGAGGTAAGCTTGCCGATGTGCTAACATCGATGTGGAAACTTTGTATGAATTCCACAGAAGATTGGCATTTTTGTTGCGAAGATCTGTAACTGTGTATGCGTGCCTGTTTGTGTTCAGTCAGATAGAACTTTCTTAAAAGCCCTTTAGTCTTGTTCCCCTCTGGTTATTCATAGACAGTTGCTGGAGTCAGAATTCACACAGTTGCTCTTTGGCTGGAACATTCTTTTTCAAGTGGAACCCTGAAGTGTGTGTTATAATGGAAAGATGGCAAATAGATTTCCTTAGAGTTAGGAGGAAGGGTAATGAGAATATGTTGTGTAAATACATTTGTATCTTGTGGGAATTTCATCAGAGCCAAGAAAATATGGGCCTCTACAGTATTTCTTTGCATATATTTTCTGCATCTTGTTTGCATATGCATTTTTCTCTTCTCCGGTTATTTATCTGTATATCCAGATCTACTATATGAAATTTTATAGAGTATGGAGCTGTCTGACAGCAGAGCTTTTTTTGTTTTACTGAATGTTTTGTTGGTGCATATGGTCTGACATGGATGAGCAGCCACGGTGAGATTTTGGAGTCTATTAAACTGGCTCATTAAAAAGATCAATCTGTTTCTGTAATAACACTGGGAACCATCAGTCACTAAAAGAGGGAAAAACTGACACCTGAGGAGAAAACACATTTTGGTAATTTGTTCATGACATGTCATGAACAAAAGAGCACTCTATATTTTGTTTACAACTTTGGGGGTTTAAATTCTGTGACGATTGCTGATTTAATCTACTGAACAGTCCTCACGTATTTCAGGGATGGATTTTGGCAAATGTAACTTCTCATCCTTAAATATGATTGTCACTGGTTATATTTTTTCTTTATTTAAGCATTCCTGTTATTTACAGAGAAATGAATACTCCAGGGAAGTCTCTGAAATCTTTTTTTTTTTTTCTGTACAGAACAGTAAAATTTATTCTACTTCTTCTTAAAAATACTTCTAGGGTGAGTCCCTGAACAACTATACTAGATTTGTAGGTCTGTGGTAGAATAACTTAGAACCCAAATGAGAAAGAAGACAATTCATTTTAAAATCATGCTGTTTTTTTTTTTCTAAATTATCATGGAGAGCTAAAAGAAAGTTCTGATTTCCATTCTTTGTTCGTATGTAAAAGTTGTTCATCTTGCCATTCAGTGATGGAAAAAGCTGAGGAAGGGAATGTTGTTATTTAGTCACTGAATTATGTCTGACTCTTTTGTCATCCCACAGACTGTAGCCTGCCGGCTTCTCTGTCCATGGGATTTCCCAACCAAGAATACTGGAGCAGGTTGCCATTTCCTTCACCAGGGCATCTTCTCAACCCAGGGATCAAACCCGCATCTCCTGCATTGGTAGGCAGGTTCTTTACCACTGAGCCACCAGGGAAGCCCGAGGAAGGGCATACAAACCGTTTTTGGAGCTGGTTAAATGAAGTGACCAGTTTCAAACAGAGACTGGAATTTAAGAGCCCTCTTTAAAACTGCATACCGATGGTCTTGAGGACACAGTTTCAAGTAGGATGAGGAGGGAAAGAGCAGTTAGACAAAGGCTGCATTTTTTTGAGACTACAGAATAGAGAAAAATCACTGCATTTAAAAAGATACTTTTTTGTGTGTTAATTGTCATTTGATGTCTTTTTCTCACAGCTTTGCTGTTGCAGCGTTTTGTCTTTAAAGTTGTGCTCTCACCTGTTATGGCGATTTTCTGATGCAGAAACTTTCTGGCTTAAGAAATCAAATCGAGTGATCATTGATCTTATGTGGATAACACTGTCTCCACTACGTTATTCCCCCTTTCAAGTGATCGATGTTAAATCTTAATCCCCTTCATCGATCTATCTATGTATTTTTTATTATCATTTTAATGTAATTATGCTTTAAGTTACTCTCAGTTGAACACATCTTGATTTTTATTTTGAAGGCAACATGGTTGCATGAACATGTATTTCCTCCACCCCCAATTATTAAACATTATTTGTTTTAAGATTTTCTTGAGCTTTAGAAGTATATAATTTGTCATCTGGGAGAGATCTTATGGATTTAGCAGGCCTAAAGAACTTGCTTAAAGTTATAGGACTTCTTAATGGAGAAATCAGCATATTTATCAATACATACCTGAAATCTTCCAGTTGCACAAAATATGTTTTAATGTGCAGAATGTGAATAAGGAAAGCTCAACTAAGAATTATATCTTTTTTTCTCCTTACTTTCGGTCATTTATTTCTTCTCTATAATTGCTCATGTGGGCAAATGCAACAGTTGAATGTACTGAGGTTTTATAAATCTTTGTAAGGATAGAGGATCCACAGTCAGCCTGGTTTCCTGCCTTACTGAGTAAATTAGAAAACACTGAATGTTTGAGGGTCATAAGGCAGTCGTTTTGAAACCGTGTTGGTTGAATATATGAGATTTGTCAGCAAGGTGCACACCAGCTGAACCTGTTAGGTCCATTTTTCCTTTACTGCAAAATGGATGAGATTTCAATATTTTTGTCAAGTTGACTCTGCAGATAAGAATTAAATATTTATTATCTAGCATGTTCAGTTTTCTATGAAAAATATGAGGAATTTATGTCACACATTCTTGTTTTGTGCTGCATTTTTTATGCATTCATCAGTTTCAAGAAGAGAGTCATCATTCCTGTAGAAATGACTTTTTTTTTTTTTTTAATAATAATCACATCAGTTGTGGAGGCTTCTAGTGAGATAGTGCTTACATGATGAGGAAGATTACATGGCTGTCGAGAACATTTTGGTCTCTCTGTTCTCGCCTCAGTGTTGACTTTGCATAGGGTTCAGCCTGGCTGGATAATATATCTGAGCTCACATGGCTTGTAAGAGGCATGGATGGGATTCTAGCTCCTAGGTTCTCTGACTTTAATTCCCCATGCTCTTATAACTACATTTGTAATACCATAGCCTCTGAACACCTCAGCTTGAAAAGCAAGCGCTTGGTTAAGTTGTTGAATGCCAGGTACGTGTTAGACTCTTTATGTAGATTCTCTCATACAGTCCTCTCAGAGCTCTGAAGTGCCCATCTTGTGACACATGTAGAGATTAAGCCGCGTGAGTTCATAGGGCCTGCAAATAGCAAAGCCAAAATTTGAAAGCAACTCCATAGCCCCTGCTCTTTCCAGTGTACATTCTGGAGTGGCTTCGTCTGCTTCTGACCTCCCATACCACTTTTGTGCTCTTTTTTACGGTACCTACCGAGTTCAGGTCCTATGTAACAGTATTGAAGCCTTGTATCCCTTATTAAACTGTGTTTATGCCAAAAGTTTGGCTTCCCTGGTGGTTCAGATGGTACAGAATCCACCTGTAAAACAGGAGACCCAGGTTCCATCCCTGGGTCAGAAAGATCTCCTGGAGAAGGGAATGGCAAACCTCTCCAGTATTCCTGCCTGGAGAATTCCATGGACAGAGGAGCCTGGGGAGCTATAGTCCATAGAGTTGCGAAGAGTCAGACACGACTGAAGTGACTTAGCATGCTCACACATGGTAAAGAGTTTCTTGCTAGCACACTTTGAAAAGGAATTTAAGTCTACCGCTAAACCATAATCGGTGTTGGGAATCATGTCTTGCTTATTTCGGTATGTCCAGTTAAGCTCCAGATAATGCATGCCACACATGCCAGCTGTATAAAACAAAACAAAGCAAAACACTACAAACAACAACAAAACACTAGTTCAACAAGTAATCAAAATTAAACTTAATACAGTCATTTTTAGTAGTGTAGCAAATGGTCTCTCCCCCAAGAGTCTTTTTTGCTTTCTTGTTTACTTTCTATCATTTTAAAAGATGCATCTCTGAAATACCCACATCTGTGAAAACAGCTCAGGAGCAAAGTGCTGGTGACTGGTTCACTAACAAAAAACTAGAGGGCTCCAGTTGGGATGTATAGATGACAGATTAGAATAAGAAAGCATAGTTCCAGATAGCGAGAGCTGTAGCAGCTGACTACTTCAACAGTGGCCAGAAATGAGCAGAGATGAGGGGACAGCCACTCCTAGGCGGATTGTCCAGCAGATGGAGAGCTCCTGGGACTTGTGTCCAAAGCTTTCCACCTTCTCCTTCGGGGAGAGAAAGCTCTGGGAACCTGTATCTTGTAATCCTTAAAGTTCCAGTTATGGTGAGTTTGTCCAGACTGGCCAACATCCACGTGCATCTATCTTAGTTACTCCAGAAGGTGTCAGCCCTCCTCTCAGGACGTAATCTCCCGGGTGGTGGGTTAGCAGTAGAGAGCGGGAAGGCACTTCTTTCTGTGTGGCTCAGTCGTGATGGTCCTCTGTCACTCAGCCCTGCTTTTCACCGTCTGAACATCCCACTTCCTGCAGGGTGATATTTCTACAAACACAGAAATCCCCACAGGTTGTCCTGAAGAATCAGGTTTGATTTTCTTTTTAAGGTAGCAGGGGAATCTGTAATGTATTTTGCTTCAGATGCATTATTCAACACCACTAGAAGGTGGTTATGTAAAATTCTTACCTGAACTCACCTATTTGCTGAAGAGACTGTTTACTGAGTTGTGTTTTGAAAATACGATGCCATAAATGACTCTTCTCCCCGTGCCTTTTAATTCTAATGTCTAGTCCTTCTGTGGAAACCTTAACAAACTGCATTTATTAGAAAAGGAAAGGGACATTTGTTTAAGATTAAGTCATTTATGTCTTTGAGCTTTTCTTCAACAGAACTGTCACCTCCTGAGATTTAGGCATAGACTGCTTTCTAAAATATGAAAGTAAAGTTTTTTGTTCTTCTTTAAGACTTAGGCAGTCTCTGAGCCCTGCCTCTGACTGAGATGCCTGCAGAGACAGTGGTGTGATGGAGCTAAGATAAGGTGTCTTAGGTGGAGCAGAAGGACATGTGACAGAGAAGAGACTAGCTGCAGGACTTGATTTGGAGCAGAAGGTTAGAGAGTATAACTCTACAGAGTTATAGAGTGACTTCTAGTTTCTATTTTGGTGGCTAAGTAGAAAGTGGCATAATTGACTGGTGTCGGAAGTATCAGAGAAAGACAAGGTCGGTTTAGATATGTGCCGTTTGAAATACCTGTGGTCAAAGGGAAAAGTCAGTACCTAGGGCAGGTGTTTATTTGTAACAGGACTGACTTTTTAAGTTTCTTCCTTGCCATTCTTGGCTTTATTACGCTAAACCAATTTGCCTTTCCCTAGAATAATCTTCATAGCGCTGTTTTCCCCATTTAAAAAACATTTTAATCTCAGAAAAAACTCTGTGTTCCTGTCATGCAGGAGATTGCTTGGTCCTCTTATTCTGATTATTGCCATGATCTTAATAATATTTTTTCTTCATTCTTCCTCATTTCCATGTTACTAAGGGATCATCAGTGCATACTAGCCAATTATGACATTTAAAGTATTTTATATAGAGGAAAGTTTTTTAAAAAGCTTTTCTTTCTCAAATGAATCAGTTTACAACCTCTCTGTTGAGGAGCTGAGAAAACAGCCTGAAGTGGGATAAGGTGTCAATTAAGTTTTCTCTTAAGTATTTTTTTTAAACATGTTTTATTTCCTATAAGTTTCATTTTACTGGGCGAGAAACTCAAGCCAGAAAGTTAACTTTCCCAAGTTATCTCAAGGTCACACAGCTGAGTCCTGAAGAGTCCTCTGATGACCTCAGACCCTGAGAGAAAGTGATTGGGATCTAAATGTTGAAGTAGGTTATATTCAGAAAACTTTCTTCTGAAAAGGAGATAGAAAATAAAAAGCAAACCAAAAAAAAATGCCTTCCAGAAACCCATGACGTGTGACAGACTTCCTACTAGAATTTGAGTCATTTTGAGAGTATGTTGGTATGGGACAATGGATATTTGTTAGTTTTGCCTAACACATTTTGAGAAGGTAACAAATAAACATGCAAATTTAGAATTTGCCCCCAAGCAATGACATGTTGGTAGTTGTAAGCATTTCTAAGAAGCAGACAAACAAATAGCAATTAAGTTGTTTTGGTTATCTTATATGGACATAACATCCTTTAAGTAGGATTGGCTTTATAAGTACCCATGAGTGATTGGAGGAAGTACCAGGGAGGCTTTTCATACCTTTATTTCTGTGGGCTGTTTTAATGTTTGAATGCTTTTCTGGTAAAATATTACCCCCCCTTTGCGAAGCGATGAGCTTTATTGTTTGAATTGTTGCAAGAGTTATGAGACGCAGAATAGTGGCTGTCCCTGCAGGGGTGTGACAGAAATGTCAGGACAGACCCAGGAGCTAGCTCTGCTTCTTAGGACCTTACTGTCCTTGTTTTAGGAGGGAAAAAAAGCTTCAGTGCAGGCTCGCTGAAGTAATAGCACTGACCAGAGGGCTGACGTGTCAGCAAAGTTAAGTAACATATCCAGCTACTTTGAAACTACTACGACTTCTTCCAGTGATGTATGTTTTTATTATCTTTGAACAAGGAGACAGGAAACCAGTGAGCTGAATTGGTTTTGACACAACTGGGTATTTAGAAATGATTTTATGTTTATATATTTAGGCTGCTAAAAGATACTTAGAGGATATTTTCTATTTCTGCATAAAAAATCAGCTATAAATAATATACTGTTCAAAGTAAAGCACAAAGAAGTTCTCTGTTGGTTCAAATGGTTGACTTAGACATAATTTGGCTAGTATACCATCAACTTTGTGTGTTTTGATCTACATAACCATGACATTTAAAAAAGTATTCATTTATTTAAATAGAGGTATAGTTGATGTGAAAACTTACAAAGTTTCAGGTATACAACATAGCGATTTATAATTTTTAAAGGCTATACTCCACTTATATAGTTATTATACAATTTTGGCTGTATTTCCTGTGCTGTGCAAATGGCATTTAGAAATAAATATAGAATAATTGAATTGCAGACTTTTCAAACTAGAAAGGACCTCAGAAATCATCCTAGTCCAGTGGTTTTCAAACTTGATTTCAGCAGCTGACTATTTCCTTCAAAAATGAAACTGTTAAAATAGATTAAAATGATAAGTGGGTTCCTCTGGTCCTTTAAATCTTGATTGTTGGGGTAAAAGCTCTTTATTGCCAGCAGAATCCCTAAGCATTTCAGGTGACACAGTTTGAAAACCACTGATCTAGTCCAACCCTTTCATTTTACAGATGAGCAAACTGAGGTCCAGAGAGGTTAAGTGGCTTGCCCAAGGTCACACAGCTAGTCGTGGAAGAGCCAGGACTAAATCTCAGGTCTCTTGATTCCCAGTCCAGTGCTCTTTCCACTACACCACACTGCCAGTAAGGTAGGTGCTGTGTTGACATTATGTTCATAGCTACTAATAGTCTTCAGTATTTTCTGATTTATGCTGGAAATATTTATGCATTGACTGTTGAAATATATTATTCAGAAATGTGTAGGATATGGAAATACAGATGAGAATCACATAGTTATCCTCTTAGAAGATAAATCTAAAATGCTTCTGTTCACTTTTAAAAATTATTTTAAGCAATACGTTTAGATAATGTTTGAGACCCTTTAGTCTGGTCAATGATCAGTGTGTATGGAGTCAGGATATTTGAGGGTCCACCCTTTGACAGGAGCAGCATTGAGACTTCTGTTTGATACTCCCATGAGAACCGTGCCCTGCTGGCATTTCCAACATCGGACAGTCTCCTGGTTCCAGAACATCTTTCTCCAGCACGCGCTGGGCATGTATTCATTTCCCATTGAAGTCTGCAGTTTCCCTCGGTTCTTAGTGCACCTGCACCTTCTACCTGTAACTCCTTTGTCATTCTTAATCTGGTGTGTGTACATTGTCACTGGGGCTCTACCCTAAAGGGGCATAAAGGACGATTCACCGTAGATGCCTCTTGCCCCTAATGATCTCTGTTGTCCAGTCAGTTTCCACGCAGATCCCTCCAGGTTTATCAAAGGCTATCCTTGGGCACTAGGAAAGTGGGAAAAGTCTCTTGAAGTCTTTAAGTCGTTAGACTTACAATCTACCTACAATCAAAAAAGGGATGAAGATGGAAATTCCCTGGCAGTCCAATGGTTATAAAAAAAGCTTGCAGAAATCTGCAGCTACTGTGACTTGGTCAAATTCTTATGGGGAAATTTCCCAGGAAAAAGAGATGCTGCCGCTGGTTAAGAATTGCAAAGAGAGCCAGCTACAAGGTAAAAATTAGTTTGGGAGCTGTGACATGTTCCTATCTTACTGAATATATTGAGTTAATCTCCCAGAGACACATTCAGCCAGAAAATATTTCTTTAACCCTACTTTCTGTTTGAGAATGTAAGAGCAGTTATCAGGTCTCATTTGCAGACTGCGTTCCTTCTGAAAGACACATCCAGAGTTTTGTGTATCACATGATGAAGGGCAGACAGGGTGTGCCTGCCCTGGTCTAAGATCTCATGGCCTCAGACAGGCCCCTGCTGCGTCTCCACGTGTGTTTCCTCAACTTCAAGAGGAAGAGCTTCACCGTTTCTTCTAATCCCAGCTAGCTCTGTAGGACTGCTGATCATCTTGGTGGCCCAAGGAAATGTCAGTCTGAGACATTACATTGTGTCATTTGTGTTAATTCAGTTAATTGATCAGTGCTTTTGAATAGAATTTTCTGAGATCATGGAAATGATCTGTATCTGTGTTGTACAATAGTCACTAGCTGTAGGCAGTAACTAAACACATGCAGTGTGGCTGTTGATACCCGAGAACTGAATTTTAAACTTTATTTAATGTTAATTCACTTGTAATTTAAGCAGCCACGTGTGGGTACTGTATTGAACAACACAGCTCATAGAAGTCAGAGGCCGGGTGGGATCAGTGCAATAGATGTACCCAGAGAACTGAAGAGTGATGCTCTTGTACCTTGATGAATCGCCAGATACAGTCGATCTGAGAGTAATTTGTTAGAAATCAAGAGTTCGCTTTTGAATGAAGATGTTATCTACGGAGGAGAGAGCAGGCTTCCTCTTATTTGTGACCAAACCATACACGCCTCAACTGAAAGATGTTTACGGATTTGATGAAAAGTGGAGCCTTTTCTCCTGTGTGCAGCCATGGGATCACTGAGGCCTCCGCCTGGGTTTCAGTGAATCCTCACAGGTCTAGGCAGCTGAGTTTAGAAAATTTCTGGCCAGCGAAAAGAATATTCTGTTTATATTACAGGTTCCAAGTATCTGAACTATGCTGCTTTCTGAGTCCATTATGAAAAAAAGGAAAAAAAAAAAAACCTCTTTTTCTTCCTCCCTCAGAACCAAAGAAAATGGCTTTGACAGAGAGCCTTTGCACTCAGAACATCCGAGCAAGCGGCCGTGCACTATTAGCCCAGGCCAGCGGTACAGTCCAAATAACGGCTTATCCTACCAGCCGAATGGCCTGCCTCACCCCACCCCTCCACCGCAGCATTACCGTTTGGATGATATGGCCATTGCCCACCACTACAGGGACTCCTATCGACACCCCAGCCACAGGGACCTCAGGGACAGAAACAGACCTATGGGTAAGCCTGAAGGATCTCTTCAATTCTCATAAGGTGGTGTTGCATCCAGGACTTGCATCCTTACTGCTCAGCTAAACTTCAGGCTTGAAATCTGTGATGGGGTAAAAATACTTCTTCCTGATCTAGTGTCTCCTTTATGAGAAAACTTCGTTGGTGTTACTATCTCTTTCAACAGCTGTGTTTTCTCTTACTTATGATCTTTGTGACCTCCGGGTATTTATTTATTTATTTTTCCGAAGGGTGTGTATCTGCTGACCCCAGACAGGTCAACTGTATTAACAAACACAAATTAAGTGTTTAGTGCATTTTTTTTTTTTTTAAGCGTGAGAGATTTCATATGTAGTTGGCCTGCCACAGCGTTTTTTTTTTTTTTTACCAAATCAGTTTCTTTAATTGTTATCTTTTATTTTCAGATAGTCTCAAAGTTCATTTTGGTTTTCCCAGTCTCTGTGATAGTCTGTATTTGAAAAATATGATATGGTATTATGTCTATGACTTAAGTCAGCAGATGTTCCTTGAGGACTGATTTAGTACTTTTTTTTTTCCAACATGGAAATGCTAGTGATTTAATTTAGTGTTGACAATTTGGTCAAAGATCAGAATACCGAAGAAGGAATGAGTTTGGGTAAACATGTGTTCTGTTTGCCAGTGTTCATTCTTTTTTTGCATAAAACTGTTGGAAGTGAAGCATTTAGGAGACATGGTCTTCTAAAGAACCGGTGCTTGCCATGAAAAATGAGAAGGAAGATAAATAGGTAAGCCTTGATGCACTATCAGTGTTTGAGGTGATCGCATCGGAATACCGCTCTTCTTGTTCCTGGGACTTCTTTTACTGTATATTTTTGGCAAGTCAAGCTGGTGATAAATGGAGAGCAACACTCGGCCGTCTTTCTCATCTTTTTCCGCCCCCTGTGTCCATGCCAGCCCTGCTTTTCTTCTTAGCTGGTTGCTGAAAAACTTGCCTGGCCCAGATGGTCTGCTGGGTGAGATACTGGAAGCATCACAGGGTGGAGTCCAAGTGGGAAAACAGGACCTGGAGTTGAGGGGTCGCAGGACTCAGGAAGCCTGGCCAGTTGCCCGCCTGAGGGGTAGGACAGAGGTTTTTATAGTCCCAGGCAGAGGGAGCGTGGTGAGCAGAGGTTTCTGTTAGACTTCTAACTGTCTTAGTAGGACACAGGGCCTTCCAGGCCTAGGGTCATTTTGCCTTAGAAAACCCAGCCCTCCAAATGTTTAGAAAGCAGAAGGCGTGGGTCAGGTTGAGGGCAGGGGTGATTGGGGCCCTGGATGTGAGATAGTAAAATAGTAGCTTCACCTCCCCACAATAGTCATTTCTGCTTTTATATAGTGTGTCAGACAAATGGCTAAGCATATGATTTATGCTTTTTTAATAGTCAATCTGTCTGATGTTCTCCAAGGTACCATTTCAAAGAGCTCTCAAAAATGGTTATGTTTTTTTTCTCTGTCTGGATTGATATTTTGACCCTGAAATCAAATGTGACAACAACTTCCTTCCAAACAAAGCCTTGCCATTTGTTGATGACGAATGCTCTCAAACCATGATTGCTTATTTTCAAATAGAGGTGGAGTCGCCAGGTCATTGTAAGATCAATTCAAGATACCCTATTTTGTAGGTGGTAGGAAATGGCCTATTTCTTAGGCAGTAAATTCTATTTCATGAAATATTAGTTCCAGTACACCATAAAGTAATCAGCAAGGAAGTAATTATGCTTATGTGCAATGATTATGTTTTCATCTAGTAATATAAAATATCCCTTTATGAATTATACCTGTACCCACTGGTTTTATGTGATTTTTTTTTCCATGAGACCATGTTCCTTACTTTTTAATTATATTAGCTTATAAAACTAATAGTGCTAATCTTTATAAATATATGCAACTACTTAACCATCCCTGAAGTCTGCGGAGTTTAGTGTGTGTTACAGTAAAGTCTTGATGTATGAGTAACAAATTATGGTGTTACATCAGGCTGTTATTTTGAGAATATAAAAATGGTCATACTCAGACACAGAGGACAGGCTTGTGAACACGAGGAAAGAGAAGGCGTGACGAATGGAGAGAGTAGCATTGGAACATACATGTTACCATATGTACAATTAGATGGCCAGTGGAGATTTGCTGTATGACACAGGGGGCTCAAATCCAGGGCTCTGTGACAACCTGGAAGGGTGGGATGGGGTTGGGTGGGGAGGGAGGTTCAAGAGGGAGAGGACATATGTATACCTATGGCTGACTCACGTTAGTATATGTCAGAAACCAACACAATATGATAAAGCAATTGTCCTCCAGGTAAAAAATACATGCATTTAAATTTAAGAATTGTCATAATTGTATACTTGGTCTGATATGATTTATAAATGTTTATTATATGTAGAGACATATACCTGCTTGAATATTTTAGTAAAATAGCTTTACAGGCAGCATTAGTTTATAAATAAGCTTAGAGTTTCAGTTAGGAATTGGGTTAAGACTCAACATTAGTGTCAAATGAAACTGTTTTAATGAGTTTGAACTGTTTTCCCCTAGTACATCCCTCTGGTATTATGGCTATAAATAAACATTGTGTAGTGATAAATCTTTTAAGTATCCAAAATAGAGAAATTAATAAATGGAAAATTTTAAGTTTTTTTTTTTTCTTTTTAAAGATTTGGCTCTATACAACAAAGAGTTCAAAAACAACAACAACAAAAATTAGACCTATATTTTTTCACCAGGTACTTGGGCTCAAACATGTTTCTAATGTACGTATTATTTTTCTGTTGTTGTTAAATGAGATGATGCTTAGCACTGTTCCACAATTGGCTGTTATCCCATTAGCCTAAAACATCCTGTTGCTCATTATTATTACTCCAGGTGTTGGAGCTCACATCACTATTGATATAATCTGCTGAGTTTTTGAAACTTTTAAGACCTCTGAAGTTGTTGGCCCTTATATAGGCAAGTGTAGTAAGATGCCTCCATCACAAAACCGCGCACTTATCTCGTTATCACTCTCCAGTTGTTTTCTACGATGCTTCATTTCAGTGGCGGTGCATTTCCCCTAAAACACAAGCAACAAATAAATCAACAAAAATTACATATCTGCAAACATTTCAACTTGAAATTGTCACAACAGAGAAATAACTAAATATTACTCTTTTCCAGTGTCTCTTCTATTATGCAGATTATTAAAACTTATTTGCAATTTTACTTTTTTACCAATAGATGGCATTGACAATTTTAGCTTTAAAAATGTATTTCAGAGTATAGTCTAACTGGAGAGGAATGGTGTATTTAGTCTGAGAAAGCTGTCATATATGTGTCTACTTCCATCAGCTATAAATTAAATCATATTTCATGGTTGGCTGAAAAAAGTCATGTGACTCATTATCTTTATTTCACTGAATAAGCTAAAAGGGGATTTCTAACCACTCATATTTCACAAAAACTGGAATGCAGTATCTCTTAACTTTTGTTGTTCAGTCGCTCAGCTGTGTCCACCTGTTAGTGACCCCGTGGACTGCAGCCCGCCAGGCTTCCCTGTCCTTTATCATCTCTTGGAGTTTCCATAGACTCATATGCATTGAGTCGGTGATGCCATAACTTTAAAAAAAAATTTTTAATTCGTACCATAATTCCCTCAGAAAAAGAGCCTTGGTGTCTAGAAGCCTGCTGCTGCTGCTGCTGCTAAGTCGCTTCAGTCGTGTCTGACTCTGTGTGACCCCATAGACGGCAGCCCAGCAGTCTCCCCCGTCCATGGGATTCTCCAGGCAAGAGTACTGGAGTGGGGTCTAACCCGTGCCAAACTTAATTTACTCTTTAGAGTGACAGTGTAAGAAACAGCAACCAAAACAAAGTTTCAATTATTTAAAAAGGGAGACGTTGCCATAGCTCAGCGACTTTCCTTTATCGTAGAAGATGCACGTTTTACACATCCGGAATTTGTCAGAAGAGCCACATGTTTCTGGGTATCTCTGATCATAACTGTCCCTTTAACAAGATACATTTTCTATTTTGATAAGCATCCTGGCTAATTTCTTATGTTCATTATTGTTCTCATTTGGTATTTTCTTACTGCCTTTTCATGGTAGCATCTCCGCTAATGCTGAAGAGCATTAATATTTGTGCTGTGGACTGCAAATTAGGATTTTTAGTTTCTTGGCTTGGATTTATGATATCCGTCCAAAATGATATCTAATATATTGATTTTTCTTTATTTTTAAATTTTTGGCAGGTTGAGTGAGTATATTTTGCTTTTATGTTATGGCCTAATTTTAACATGAAAGTGAAAGTGAAAGTCACTCAGTCGTGTCCTACTCTTTGTGACCCTATGGACTATACAGTCCATGGAATTCTCCAGGCCCGAATATTGGAGTGGGTAGCCATTCCCTTCTCCAGGGCATCTTCCCAGCCCAGGGATTGAACCCAGGTCTCCTGTATTGCAGGCAGATTCTTTATCAGCTGAGCCATGAGGGAAGCCCAATTTTAGCATGAAAATGTATTTAATAGGATTGTGTTGATTTTTACTATGCTCAAATGTGGACTAGTTTAACCATGCTTGTTTTAGAAAAACATATCCCTATCCATGTAAAACAAATTATGCTGTCTTCATTTTTAATGCAGGAAAGCCACACTTTGAACTTAATGTCTACTTGTGGTTTCCTGTATTTATTAAGATTCAGGATATATTTATATTTTCACTTAGGGAATATTATGTGGATAACTGGCTCAGGGCATGGTGTCATTTTACTCTCCATATCCTCATGTGTAAAAGAAGTGGTTCTGACCAGATGACCTCTAAAATTTCTTCTAGTTCTCACATTTTATCATTCTATGAAGGACCTATTAAGTAATTCTGTATCTGAGTATGATTCGTGTCTGCATTCAAAAATCGAATATGTTTTCACATTGCTTAGTTTGCCCACATAGTCTTTGCTAAGTGCCTCTGCACATATGGATTATGTTCTTAATGTTTTCGGGTGATTCAGCCTTCTTTATATTTGTAGGGTTGCATGGCACACGTCAAGAAGAAATGATTGATCACAGACTAACAGACAGAGAATGGGCAGAGGAATGGAAACATCTTGACCATGTAAGACGTCCGTAATCATTTAGGTTAAAAAATGTTTTGAAAACAACTGGAATGAAGTGACATGATAAAATAAAAGCATGGGGGTTCCTGAAGGTGTTTTCCGCCATCCTTGAAAAATAATACGTGAGAATGTTTAAGGATTTGATTTCTAAATCATGTCAATGTATGGCAAAACCACTACAATATTGTAAAGTAATTAGCCTCCAATTAAAATGAATAAATTTATTAAAAAAATCAGTATCAAAACCACTTATATGAGAGAAATGTTTAGATCATTGAAAGGAATTCCTAGAGCCTTATCGAAGAATGAGCTACTGTTTTACTTGGGGAGAGTCATTTGGTTTATCCAGTAATGGGAGCAGTATTTGGAAGTATGGGTTAATTTCAGCTAAAATCTCCCTGTCATGCCTCCCACATTTTATTCTCATTACTGTTGAACCTACTCATCTACTGGGTCTCTGTTTCCAGTCTAACCTTTGAAAATATTAGAGGCCTTCAGAATAAAGTCGCATTCTTCATTGTCCTGAAGTAGTTTGTTTGACTACCCACCAAAGTCTTTGAGTTGCGGTGATTGATCCGTATTTCCTTTCTCTCCCTGCCCGTCTCTCCGCCAGCTGTTAAACTGTATAATGGACATGGTAGAAAAAACGCGACGATCTCTCACAGTACTGAGGCGATGTCAGGAAGCAGACCGAGAGGAGCTGAATTACTGGATCCGGCGGTACAGCGACGCTGAGGACTTAAAAAAGGGCGGCAGCAGTAGCAGCAGCCACTCCAGGCAGCAGAGTCCTGTCAATCCAGACCCAGTGGCGTTAGGTATCTTTTCTTCAGATGGACATACTGAACAGATATATCTTATGCTATTAATACTGCCTTTATTTTTAATTTGTCTCGGCAAAAATAAAGGCGCTACAGAGAATTGTAGAACAATAAATACTTTATATCCTCAAATACGTCTTGTCTGTTAGGCAGATTGGTATAGAAAGGGTCAGTCACAAAAATTAAACTTCTTTTGTAGGTTAATGTGTTGGACTGAAGAGCAGACTTCCAAGCCGGACCAAAATTTCATGTACATCACTAAAGTGTGTGCTCCTTCCTAATACAGCTCTTTGGACCCTGTCTCCAACCTACAAAAACAAAATCTCTGGGAGTGGGCTTGGAGTCTCTAGCACTCTCTCTCTAGGGATTTGTGCTGTACCTCAATGTTTGAGAGCACTTTATCTCAAAACCAACCCAGGAAGAGACCTAAGGGCTTTGTCAGTTGCCTACAGACACTTGAAAATTAGTGATAAAGATATGGCTCTTCCATTATCTTAATGATTGCTTAATCATGATTTTATTAATTCTAGTAACGTACAGAACTATTAATATAGCCATGCTTTAGAAGGTTAATGCTAACATGTAGCTATAGTTAGTACTGATATTTGAGAATTGTTGAGGTTATAAATAGAATGTAATTCTAAGTATTTGGAAAGAAACTATGAAGCTAAAATAATTTTTGAGTGACCTGTGGACTTTTTCCTAATTTAATAATAAGCTACTGTCATTCACATTGCTGGCCATTACTTGTATATACAGTCTGAGTCAACGTAATTAAGGTGGATTTGTGTTGATCCTTATTTTCTCATCTCATTTTCTTAAGTGTTAGTCCCACACCTGTTACCTAGCTTAGGTTAAGGTACAGTCTGCTGTAAAAACAAAACTAATTACATATGTCGCAGATTAAGCTCGTGACTTTGGCCTCATTATCAACCGTGGCTGATTATCAAAAATTTAAAACTTGAAGTATATTATCTGACTGTTGATCACATTATCTTTTTTTTTATTAAAGTGATTCTTAGTCAATAAAATTTCCTTTGCATTTAGGTTTGTGGATTCTTGCTAATCCCT
Organism: Bison bison bison; assembly: GCF_000754665.1. Lineage (NCBI taxonomy): Eukaryota > Metazoa > Chordata > Mammalia > Artiodactyla > Bovidae > Bison > Bison bison. Next base: position 1,059,105 of record NW_011488621.1, read on the forward strand.
GAACGATGAATGTCTATTGCCATAAGTATTAAATACGGGAGGATTCCAAGTCATTTAATTAACCTAACAAACATTCTGCAGTATATTTTAAAAATAAAAGTGTTATTTGTTAGGTTATTTTAAGGCAAGCAATGAAAATAGGTTTAAGTTTAATCTGAATCAACATTGGTCCAAATAAATTAGAATAAGCATCTTATTTTTTACTTCTGTATTGTGAACCAAAATTAGTAATATAAAGAGGATGTTTGTAATCATTCAATCTAGGCAAAAATTGAGAGCCTTAAACAAAACTTTGACGTATCCATTTTACCTGGCTCTGTTGCAGAAATTCATCAAGTCAGTGCTTATTTTTTGTGCCTGGCTTACTGTGTACCAGGCATCATGCTAGGTACTGCAATAAAGGAAAAAGTTTCTTAATTGCTTCCTTTGAGGAATTTTTGAGCTAGTGGAAGAGATAGGCAAGGAGACAGCTAGTGGTCGCACCAGCAGGCCACTCAATTCAGTCCCCTGCAGTGACAGGATTAATATTATCTGCCGTCCATTGTAAAGAAAAATTTCGGAAATGGAAAGTATTTCAGACCTATGTGAGTTATGTATTCAGCACACTGCACATAGGACCATTACCATATAGTCACATACAGTCAAGCATTCTAGTGATGTGGGTGTACATCATTCTCTGAGAAGGCTGGTATATATAATCAAAAGAATAAACTTGGTTTAAAAAATTTCTTCTTAAGCATACACAAATCACATTACTTTTAATGATGCTTAATGAATTCATATTTTTGGTAAAAGAGATTGCTTTGGTTTTAAGCTTTTATAGGTTGTATTTTTCAAAAATTACAAGTAGTTCATTTCTTTGTGGAGACTGTTAAAACAGTCCTGTTCTTTAGGGACACTGAACCCTAGATTGCCTTTCAAAGAAACCTATCACAGCGTCATACAACATGCAAGTTTTAGCATCCAGCAGTTATTTCACTGGTGTCTTTTGCTAATAGATTCCTGAAGTCTTTAAGTTCCATCTGTCTTGTGCGCTGGGCTGTGGCTATAAATAAGGCAGGTAGTTTGTAATCGTGGGACACGATCCTTTACATTAAGTGCTTTCTGAGGTTTTCTCTTAGGCTTTGGAGTCAAATGTATTAGTGTGTGTAATTAAAGGACTGGAGATATTGGCTGATAAATTTATTTCCTGCCTCTGAAAAGTGCATGGCAGGGTGTGTGTGTGTGTGAGTACAAATAGAGATACAAATGTGCTTGTATCTTTATGTACATGAAGAGCTCCATATCCTGTGTTAATTTTGTATGTGTTTCTTTTAGCCTGATTCTCTCAGTTCTTAAGTTTCTGTCTGATTTCAAATGAGACCTTCAGAATAATGTTATAGACGATACCTTTAGTTCAAAATATTGCCATAGTCATATCCCTGTCTTCATTCATTTGTAGCATTTTAATTGTATTTGGTGATTGTACAAAGAAGACTGTAACTTCTATGACTTGTGTTTGTTAAATTCATTCTGATTCTCACTTTTGAAATATATCTATAGTATTAAGTCAGTGTGAGAGATTAGTAAGATAATATAATTAATCTATTATTAATTGAATTTGGGGAGTTTCCCCCAGATACTAAGTAAAGACTATTTTAAATGAGTAGCCTCTTGAACAGTTTTATAACAAAACACACTAAGTCCACGATATTATCTCTACTCTTTAAAGAAAAAAACAGGTAATTACCCTGTAGAACTTTTGAAATAATGTACTTCGCCTTGAAATAATATACTTTTTCTTGAAATAATGGATTTTGATTATTTACATTATTATTATAACTCACTTGATTTCCAGGGAGAATTCCAAATATCCAAGTCTTAAGAAAATTAGAAAACTATTTTTTAAGCAGTTGTCTCTATTTTCAAAGTATGATTTGTTTTGCATACATTTTTCACCAAAGAGCAAGTTAATGCAATCAGAATGGATGATTTCATCACTGAAGTAGAACTGCTTTTCTAAGTAGAGATGGGTGGGTAGCTGCTTCGTGGTGATTCCCATGCTCTCCAAGTTCTTATCAAGGCTGCTGTGGTTCTCCTCTTCTTTGCCCTCATTCCCTTTTTCTTGCAGTATGCTGTTCCCTCCTGACATTTGACTTCCTTTAAACTGCTTTCTTTTTACTGCCTTTGGACTATTCTAGAATCTCTCCACAGCTTATCCTTTATCTGTCTGCCCTCTATCTGTGATTCTCAAGTCTTCTGTATCATTAGAGAAAGTTAAAAGAATTATCCAATGATGGATTTAAGACCAGTATTGGAGACTGAAGCTTAAAACTCTGAAGTATGAATGCATTTTCCTGTGTTTTTTTGAATGTTTGAATATTGTGAAGAGAGGATATGAAGTTGAGAAAACACCATCATGTACATTTTATTAAAGGTTTATCTCTAGCCATGAAGATAAGTGCCAGAAAGATTTTTGTTTTAAAGGAAACCATTAATCAACTTGATTGTTCACAGAAAGTTTAGAAATTCTGAAGTTTGTTGAATTAATACTACCTCCTGCCTAAAGCAGATTGGAAGAGAAGTTAATATTTTAAAATTTCTTTGGCTGACAAGTTTTATCACTGTCATATGATTGAATTGTAGAGTTTCTCATTGCTGTCTAAAGGCTCGCGACTCTCGCTTGAAAGTTAAAGGCACAGGGTCTGAGCAGATGTCTGGATCTGAATCCCTGGTTCTTCTCACTAGTTTTGTTGACCTCTGGCAAGTAATTGTGTGCCTCAATTTCTTCATCTGATAGAGATGGTAACAATACATATTTCATAGGTGTTTCTGTATTAAAGGAGTTAACAGTCATAAAACATGGGATAGTGCCTGACATATAGTAGATGTGACCTAAATAATTTCTAACATTTAGAGAGTAGCGAGTAGCAGATAAATTTAGTGTTTTTGCTTGGCATCCAAGTTTATGAAGTTGTAGTAGATTCTTAGGTATTTTTTCATTTTGAAAGTATTTCCAAGCAGTAATTCTACCTTAAATATAGTAAATCTATTGTACCTTTAGGACCCTAATTCATAACCATGGAAAAATAGCTTACTCACATCCAAAGATATATATTTTTCAACTTGTGAACTGTCAGATTACAAAAGTCACAGGTTATTCACCGTATACACATATAAAAGTTTAGATTTTATGTGCTTGTATTGATTCCTTTTAAATTACATCATGAAATTCATTTCCAAACAGTGCATCTGCGTTCCTAATGTGAAGTGCCTACTAAATTTTAAAAAGTCTGCTGTATTTAGTATATTGGGTTAAAAAATATGTGACTACAAGTTAAATACATCCATCTTTGGGGGAAAAAAAGAGATGATTGCCTCCTATGGCATTACATATTTTTATTGTTAAAGATGAAGATCATAATGTAGTTCTTGGCTTCTAGGTTGGGTTGGGGTTTTGAACATAACACTGAGATTTCTGAATTTATTATCCTTTAAAACAAAAAATAAGTAGCATTTCTAAAGATGAACTCATTTAAACCTTCCTTTCTTTTGATGGTTTTTGTAATAGATATTTTCATGATCACTGCTTCATTCTGCCCACCACAGGATGATGGCCATAACATGGGTGCTGCCAAGCTTTGAGCATTGCTGTCCTAGGTCATAGGAGGTCACACTGATTCTCCAAAGGCTATCAGCTCATCCCTTCATGTATATTGATGGCGGCCCTCGCTTTATCTAGTATCCATCTGTCGTAAGTGTAGTGCATCTTCCATCTCTTGCCTACATCCTAGATTGCTTTTTCTGTCTTTTCACCTTCCCTCCACTCCAAGTTCGTTTCCTCATTTCATAGATGTATCTTCCGGAGGCTCCCCTCTTCCTCTTCTTGCATCCCCAAGCAATTTGCATCCCAAAGCCAGCCAAACTTAATTTAGAAGGACTTTTCTATGATTTTTCCGTCTTTCAGCAGTTACATGTATACATTTCACATTTTAAACCATCCTGTACAGACTCTTCTGTTTTCACTGCTATATTTTAGAACAACTATCCGTTTTATAGCAACTGATGTTTTATAGGTGGTCAATATTTGGTGGTTAAAAATTAGCTTCTTTAGAGTCTGAACCTTAGAGTGTCTTGTACAAGTTTGTCTAGATTCACCAAAAATCTAAAATAAGAAAGTCTTGGGAGAGAAGTTGTCTCCTGTAATCCTGATCAACATCAGGATTTGTTTTGTTTTTTCAAATTTAACTTTGCATATGTGTTCTCTTCTTGCTGCTGCTTAATCAGAAGAGAAAATACTAAATTCATTAGTCATTTGGTTTCTGTAGCTACTACAGTAGTATTTATCAGTATATTAAGAGATTCTGAGGAATACCTCTACTGACATCATTTCATTCTTCCTGTCAGTACACCTGGTGCTTAGCTTGGACACAGCAACTTAGAATCGGAGGGGACATTGTAAAATATGTATATATATGTAAACAGTTGTGTATTATATAAATTACTTGCCTTTATGTTCTGCAGCTATTTTGAAAAAAAAAACTTTCTTTTAGAAAATAGGATAGGATTAAGAAAACTTCTGCTTGATTGGAGTTGATATTTCTATCAGGATTCTAGGTCAGGAGGAGTTTGACTCCATGTGGATATGACATGTGTCATTGAGAATTATAGGGAGATGAAGCCAAGAAGGTGAAATACAGCACAAATTTCTGATGTGGTAAATGGATCCTCACGATCTATACCAGCTGTTTAGCACACAGAAAGGTGGGTACACAGTTGACTCCAGTACAGTAATTATCTTTGAGCAAATTTGGGGGCTATTTGTGAGGTTTAAATAAAATTTATAAAAGAATCATCTAAAGTTTGAAGACTTCCCATCAGGGTTCAGACAGTAAATTGCTAGCAACAGAAATAACTTCTGTCCCTAGGTGACGTGTAGTGAGGGAGTGAAAATTTACTGGTGCGCATCACTTAATCCAAGCCTCTTCAGTGGTTCTGTTTTGTCTAAAGTTTGTGTCCTTTTGTTTAAGTGCTTGGAGGAAAACAACAACAACAACAATAAACTTTAAGGTGCTCTTTTCACCTTAATTTTTTTTATAAGCAAATAAGTATACAGTCAGCCCTCCATATACACAGGTTCCATACCCATGGATTCAGCCAACCACACATCAAAAATTTTTAGGGGAAAAAAAAATCCCAGAAAGTTCCAAAAGGCAAAACTTGAATTTGCCATGTGCTGGCAACTTTTAACAAAATGTTTACATTGTATTGCATTATGAATTATAAGTAATCTAGAAATGATTTAAAGTATAGAAAAGGATGTGTGTAGGTTATATGCAAATACCATTTTTTATCTAATATAGTTGATTTACAAGTTGTATTAATTTCTGCAGTACGTCAGTGATGCACACACATTCTTTTTAAAATCCTCTCGCTTATGGTTTAGCACAGATTACTGAATGCAGTTCCCTGTGCTGTAAGTAAGACCTTATGGTTTATCCATTCTGTTAGCCTCTGCTAACCCCAAGCTCCCAGTCCACCCCTCCTCCACCAGCCCTCCCCCTTGGCACCCTCGAGTCTGTTGTCTGTGCCTGTGAGTCTGTTTCAGTCTTGGGCATATATCCAGATAAAACTGCAATTCAAAAAGACATATGCACCTCTGTGTTCATAGCAACACTATTCACCATACCATTTAATATAAGGGACTTGAACATCCTCAGCTTTCGGTCCCGCTTCGGATACCAAAGGATGACTGTATATCCATTCTTACTGGGCATCCTGCTAAATAATGAGAATGAAGAGAGTCCCAACTAACATCTAATCAGAGTTTAGGATGTGCCATGCCAAACCCGCAATAGGAAGTACCTCCTTGAGTCCTCACAGCGGCAGTCTCAAATGTGGTGGTATCATTGGCACTTACAGCTGTGGTGACTGAGCCATGGAGAAACTACCCTGCCCAGTGTCACAGTGTCATAGGGCAAAGCTGAGCCCCCTCATCTCTGGCCTTTAGACCTGGCTCTTCTCCTGTGCTGCATAGTGCTGGTAATTAGTATTTGGATCACTTAGCATCATCCTGTTGCCTATAATAAAAACTGGCCATTTAGAAAAATAATTTTTATAAAGTTATTACTCTTTCCTTAACCCCAATAATGAAAAAATACACCCCCCCATTTTTTTGCTACTGTGGAAAAGGCATTTTTTCCCCTCTGTTTGTCTTCAGACTTTACAAATCTATTCGTATCCAATAAATTATTCTTAAGCCAAGGTTTTTTTCTCCTAAAACTAAATGTCTAAGTAAATCTCTGTTTCACTGCTTCACGTGACTAAGTGTGAACTTGACTTCACTTTCTTTAAAATAGTGTGGAAGATAATCTTGATAAATCTAATTACCCATGTCTTGTTTCTTTGGAGTTGTATATGCGTCAGACAGATTTACCAAGGTCTTTAACAAATGAAAATTACTTAAATAAAAACATTTGGGTTTTCGTCATTTTCTGTATAGAAATGAATGTGCACATGAGAATGTGTGGGTATTTCCAGTCCATTCAATTATCAAGTAGTCATGAAATTATAATGTAAATTTTCAAAAATTGTTTATATTTGGAATAATTTTAGATTTATGAGAGTACTGAAAAGGTAGTACATGGAGTTTCCATATGTCCTTCAGTAAGCTATAAGATTTTGATAATTCAGAATAGTTCTGGAAATTTTATGTTCTGGGCAACTGATAATCTATGTACCCTCAAGTGATTCAAAATATGCAAATGTGTCTAAGGCATTCAAATATAAAATGATATATACTTAGCTAATTTGATTGTGTTTTCTCATTCTGTAGCTCCATAAAATATAGAAGAGTGGGCTGAATTTCTTTTGACCATCAACATACATTAGATAAAGTATTCTTTAAAAAGTCTGCTACTTAACATTTCTTATACATGTAGAGAAAACTTCAGTTATTTGAAATTTATCATGAGTTGAAAGATTGTTGAATTTATAAAAGTTAAAATGATATTTTTCTTCCTCCAAACTTCTAAATACATAGAATTTTGCTTGAAAAATCCAGAATGGAAGAAGTTTAGAGCATATTTTAGCTATGGAAGACTGTATACACTTTATTTTTAAGCATGTATAAAAACATGAAAATAGGTTTCATGTCATTTTCATGAACTTGTTATTTGGAGGTTAGCATTCCTATATCAACTTTATTATGACCTGTTTTCTCAAACTTTTAAAATCTGTGCAGCATAAAAGCACAACATTTCACTTAAAGTGGAATTTCATCTCCACCCCCTCAGCCCCACCCTGGAAGCGTGTCCTGTACTAGTTATATTTGGTCAACTGGCTCTCTGTGAATCCATTCTAATAATTCTTTCTTGCTCCCATCCATGTCAAATCCATATAATCCAATTTTTGTGAGAATTTTTAATGCTCAGCAAGATTTTTTAAAGTAATTAAGTGTGAGAACTGGTTAGCCATGGAGTCAGGCTATGTATTGAAAAGTGGTAGAAATTATGTTACTCCACTATAATTTGACTTTCTACTCTTCAATTTGACTTTAAAAAAAGAGAAAATTGCCAAATACAATTTGCTTTCTTTCATAAAATATGTTCATAGAAATCCGCATACTTAGGGAGTGCTGGAAACAGTGTTGTAAAACATATTGTATAGTGAAAAATTCGGGCTTCCCTGGGGGCTCAGATGGTAAAGAATCTGCCTGCACTGCAGAAGACCTGGGTTCGATCCCTGGGTCAGGAAGATTCCCTGGAGAAGGGAATGGCCACCCTGGAATAGCGTTTCCAGTATTCTTGCAGAGGAGCCTAGCGGGCTAGAGTCCATGGGGTCGCAAAGAGTCTGGGCAACTAACACACAGGATGGAATGTTTAGAGTTGTTTTGGTTTTGAGCATATAAGCATTTACACCAGTGATGTATTTTCCTTGAGCTCTGATGGCCGGTTTTCCTATTTTTATTTTTTGGAGTTGAAGTGTTTAAAAAACTGTGTTTCTGTAGAGAAGCCAAGGTAGTGGGCGTTGCTTGCTCTCCCTGTGTGATGACGTAACGGTGCTTACGGTGCTTTCCTCCCCTCTCCACCGGTTTTTATCCTTCTCATAGATGCACATCGGGAGTTCCTTCACAGGCCTGCTTCTGGATATGTGCCAGAGGAGATCTGGAAGAAAGCTGGTAAGAATTGTTTAAAAACATGAGTTTAGTGTTCTGGCAGCTGTGTGCAGTTGTTAATGCAGTGATGTGAAGAATGACAAGAAAGGACTTTACCGCTAACAACAACAGCAACAACAGAATAAACCCCCACACACGCAAAATTAAAAATCCTGATGAATATTCTTAAACCAGGCCTGATTAGAGCACAGAATAATTTTTATTTTATAGCATCTGCTAGTGCTACTGTAATGAGGGTCTGGTGATACTTCTGTTATAAGTCTCATTTTTCAGGGGCTGTAATGATTTTAGGCTGGAAGGCTGAGGTTTCAGCTTGCATGCACTTTTTCCTTCCTGAAAATAAAGTCTGGTATTTTACTTTAGCTTTATCTTCTAATTTTTTTTTTAATTGAGCTAGCTATAATTGACATCTACCTTTTGAATTCTTTTAAAATATATCACAGCAACAAGTTCACTGGTTGAGGCACTCAGAAATTTTATGGTTACCAACATTTTTTAAAATTGATCTTTTGTGCTAATTAATATTCAATGACCAAAGCTAAAATAAGTTAAATGATAAAGTTGCTAAATTTCTGTTTTCCTTTTCATGTATACTATCTAATTTTCATTAAGAGAGATTGTTCTACATTTTAAAGTAGCTTAAGTTTCTGATGACTCATTGACTTACTGGGCTTAAAGAAATCAAATTTGGCAGAATCTTGGTGGAATACCAGTAAGTTGAGCCAAAACCTTATTAAAAAAAAAACTAAACGAGATAAATTATAAACCTATTTCATAACTTAAAAATGACATTGCAAACACATAATGTGGCTTTGAGTTTCTGTAACTCCAACTGTTAGTGTTTCTCTGATGGCTCAGTGGTCAAGAATCCACCTTCTAATACAGGAGATGCGGGTTCAATCTGTGGGTTGGGAAGATGTCCTGGAGCATGAAATAGCAACTGACTCCGGTATTCTTGCCTGGGAAATCCCATGGACAGAGGAACCTGGCGGGCTATATAGTCCATGGGTTGCAAAGGAGTCGAACATGACTTAGTGATTAAACAACAACTCCAACTGTTAAAATGATTTGTCTGAGCTGAGAAACTGGAAAGTGCTATTTCTGCAAGCCATCAGACAGGTGTGGGGCAGTGAACCCCCATCAAGGAGAAAAGGATGTTTTCCTATAGAAGATTTCAGTTTGGGTTTTGATTTGACCCAGCTCTGTCTGTAGTTCTGTGCAGCTTGGTGACTCTGGTCCCTTGACTCTTATTTGAGTTTTGCGGGTTTTTTTTTTTTTTTAATTTTCTAATAACTCTTTTGTAAGAGTGATAAGGTGTTTCAAAATCTGATAGTATTCTAGGCTTAGCCGCTTAGATTAAGAACCAGAGAGAAAGATCTCTAACACATCTAGTATACAAATCAGATAGACCCATTTAGCCTAAAGGTTAAGGTTTATTTGTGTTGTGTTGTGTGTGTGTGTTTGTGTGTATCTATAGCCAGTCTGTATAGTCTTACCAGATTTACCACATCACCTCTAAGAAGATTCCTACCAGGATAACAGTTATGGAATACTCCTAGGCTGTTAAAATGTGCTGAGCGCCACATAACCTGGAGAAAGAATTGCTATGTCTTCCTTCTGACCATTTTTCTTCTCCAATTTTGAGCTGTCAGTGCAACTTATTCCAATAAGAAGTACAAAGAATTGCCACTTTGGATAGCAGAAGGATGGATTTTTGTGTTGAGGGAAAGAGTCTCTGTATTTCCCTTATTTATGTGTATTTGAGTTAAATCTTGATAGTTCATAAAGAAATATTGACAGTGAAGTCTTGTGTAATCCAAATTCCTTCTGTGCTATTATCTGCTCAAGTCTTTGTTTGACTGCTATTAAGTGAGAGCAGATTTTTCTGAATATACTACCTTTGTTGGAAAGTCAACTTGAATAGCTATGCACAAAGGAAATCCTACCGTAAGTGGTAAGCAATTGGAAGCAGATTCAAAACAGCACTATGTACTTTGTGCTTAATCAGTTATTTTTTTTTAACTTGACATATTGTAATCTATTGAGTCCGCTATTAATTTTTCTTCACTGTCTGTTTTGTGGATTTCTGAAACCAGTTCTAGGTATACTTTGCGTTTTGGGTACTCTGAAAAAAGAGAAAGAGCAATACATGTTTATGTAGTGTCCATGCATTTTCTAAGAAGGGCCTAACCTTATCAAACCAATGTTTGGAATATTTATAAAATGTGCCTATCCATCTATATTAGATCTTCAGTCTAAAACCTGACCTGGAAGTAATGTTCACTAAATTTGTATTTTCATCACAGTGATATCCCTAATCTGCTGCATAAAAACAGTTTGGGAACAGTTTTCTATGGATACCTGCTAAATTTTAAGGAGTATATTGAATCTTTGAAGGACAGATGACAGTTTCATCTGAAAGTCTCAAGCAACTGCTTATCATATTTATCTTTATAGGCTTCTTAAAAAGCATTTATAGTGTTCAAAGTGTCAAGGTATCCAATATGAGTAAAACACCAAAGGCAGAATGTGACATCTACATTCAGCCTGTTAAAATTTGAAAGTTTTTTCCCCAAGATTCTAAAATTCACTAATGGCATTTTTTTTTTTTTTTAGACAAAAGTATGTCTTTGCAATGAAACTATTATACATTACCTTTGTGACAAATAATAGGTAAATAAAATCAAGTTTAAAGCATTTGAACAATATCAAATGCTAATAGCAAATATCTAAAATTCAATGGAATGTAACCCATGTGTCTTTCAAAGAAAATTATAATTTCAAAATTATATCCTGTGCATGAAAGTATACCATATAATATTTTGCACCATTTTATTTTTAAATGATTTCAAACTTGCAGAAAAAGTTGCAGAAAATAGTATAAACAATCTCATATACCTTTCCCCCAGTTTCCCTATTTCACCATATTTGCTTTGATGTCTTCTCTTTGTTTCCATCTTTCCTTCACTGTTTTTCTGTTTATGCATTATATATATTTTCCCCAGCCACTTCAGAGTAAATTGCAGACATGATATAAACATTTTAGTGTGTATTTCCTAATAAGAACAAGGACATTCTCTTATATAACCACAGTATGGTTACCACAATCAGGATATTAACATTAAAAGAATATAATTATTTAACCTATAGACCTTATTCAAAGTTTGCATGTTACCCTAATAATACAATGTAATAACAAGATACATATTAAATATTTGGAATCCTAACAAATATTGAAGGCCATATCACTTTTCCCCTAAAAGTAGTATTTTTAAAAGCAATAGCAAAGGTAGCAAAATACACTCTGAAGTTTAAAAGGTCTTTATAAAATTGGAGAAAGGCTACCATAAATATAGTTTTTAAATTGCAACTGTTTTCTTCAGTGTATTTTTCAAACAATCAATGAGTGTTTGCTGTTGGTAATAAATATTCAAGCACCTTGTAAATGTCCTACCAATTCTCTTTGCTGATCTGTATATGCCTGTGGGATTAGAATAGGAATGCATAATTTAAATATAAATTGCCTGATTTGCATATACAATTAGTCAAGCTACAGCTTTGATCGTAAGCAAAAATTATTGTCCTGTATTACCACTTAGATAGAATTTTAATTCACCTTGAATATTCAAACCAAATTAGACCCTGACTATACAGTTAGAAGGGCAGTGCTTCCCTAGTGCCCAAGTCTTTATGATAGGATAATAAAGGTATCTTTTCACCTCTGGTGAAGAAGGTGCTGCCAGCTCTGTGCAGTGCTCTGCTTCCATCCAGATTTTAAATACATATCTTAAAGCAACCAAAAAATGCTGAACATAATTCAGTTAATATTTTCTGTCTGGATCTTTCCCTTTTAATTTAGTTTATAAAATCTAGAAGACAGTAATTACAAATGAGTGAGCTTCAGAAATAATGCTGTAAAAAATGGTGGAGGCTACAAAAGTCATGATTACTAATTAATAGTGGAGGGCTTCTCCTGATCCTCAAGTCATCAACTATGGAGGTGTGAAATAAAACACAGAAATTTAAAGAACTATAGGAGTATTTGTATCTCAACATTTTTAATCTGCAGTATAACATTTTTATTAGGAAACTATGTTTTTAATTAAACAGAACATTCAATTAAGGTGCTTTTTAAGTGAGTGAAACAATTAAGTGCAAACACTTGAATGAAACATGTCATAATTAGTTTTAATACAGTGTTAATTGGTACGAGATTTGCCAAGTTAATAATTACTGCTTATTAAATTTTCAATTAATCATTGTCATTTTGCTTTGAATAAAGATGAAAATTAGATAAACTAATTCAGGGGGAGGATATTTTCCCTGTTAATTAAAACAGTTAATTTTTTTAAATAGAAATTACTTGTTTTAGTTGTCAATCTTATGTTGTACATTAGTCTAATCTTTGCACCCTTTCCACAGCCAAAAATAAAGAGCTAATTTGACACCTTGCAGGTTTGTAGTCAGGCCTGATTGTTTTGGCCTGCAGTATGATTCAATTATATTTGTCTAGTGCAACAGTTAGTTATGCAAAACTACTTATATTTGATTCAGTAGATACTACAACCGAAAAATTTGGAAATGAGAAAATGATTTTTTTAATCCCTATATATCCACATCATATATCCACATCACTCAGGAAATGACAAGAAAAAGAAAAGCTGGATCTTCCATTATGTTTCATCTTGGATTTTCTTTCAAAGGTCTGCATTAATTGTTATGAGACACCTTTTCATTACTGTATCTTTCACCAGCAAAACAAGTGTTTGCATTTATATGTGTCTGTGTACAATCTATTCCCTTCCTCTCTTTTCCTGAAAGCATTACCCATGGACTCCCTGTGTTCATATTTCATTGTGGCAAAACACCTTCTTCGTGGGTCTCAGTTATGTAGACAGATTTCTTGTGATAATTTTTGTCTTCTGACTACTTAGTCTGATCTCAGGATCCTGTCGGGAGCACTGGTTTGGTAGTCAAGTTATTGTGAGGCTACAGAAATATAAACGGTATTCCCAGGAGCGTAAATTAAAGGAACAAGGCTTCACCCTTTGCGTTTCCTAAATTTCCAGAACGTGAGTCTTTAGACGTCTAGAAGACCCGCCCAGTACGGGGCCGGGAGTCACGCGTGTCGTCTAGCGTTGTGTGGTGACGGGTCGGGAGCCCGGGCCGCACGCTAACAGAGCTTGTTCTCTTGTCCGGTCCCCCCTGCCCGGCCCGCAGAGGAGGCGGTCAATGAGGTGAAGCGGCAGGCCATGACCGAGCTGCAGAAGGCCGTGTCCGAGGCCGAGCGGAAGGCGCACGACATGATCACGTCGGAGCGCGCCAAGATGGAGCGCACGGTGGCCGAGGCCAAGCGGCAGGCGGCGGAAGACGCGCTCGCCGTGATCAACCAGCAGGAGGACTCCAGCGAGGTGAGGCCCGCCGGGTGCCGCTCAGGGAAAGGCTTCCGCTCCGAGGGTGGGTCTCGCCGTGGCGGGAGGGGACGAGCCGAGGTGCATGTTGGGCCAGAGACTGACTCGTGTCTGAGGGGGAAACTGGAGTGGTTCAGGGAGGCCTGGCACTTGAGAAATCGACTGAGAGCCGACCAACTTTTGTCTTTGTTAAAGACCTAAAAGAACACCTGCCGCAAAAAGGTTTTTAGCATATTTGGTGGGGAACAGATTCAAGTGAAAGTCTTCGAACTTCCTAGCACTAGAGATTGAGAACTCTGCTCTGTGTGTGTGTGTTGGTGTGTGGGTTAGTATATATCTGTGGTTTCCTTCCAAAAGCCAGGATTTAGGACAGAGACCCTGTCTAAGCTGTGTCGCCTGAAGATATATTGCAGGCAGGGATCAAAGTTATTTCCGTAACTATTGGTTCTGAAGTCCAATGCTAAACCAACTTTTGCCTCAATTAAGAATTCCTAAGAGATCTTCTGCACGGTCTGTTCTTGCACGTTATTTGTAATAACCATTAAGATGGTCATTTCATAAGTATCACATCACTGGCAGATGTGATGTTACACGTTTTAGTGTTATTACAGTGCATTAGAACACACATACACAGGTAACCTAAATGGCTGAAAGATCGCGGAGGTAACTGAAACAGGGTCTAACAGGATGCCTTTTAAACAGAGACTGTAAAGTCAGAGCAATATGATAATGCTCTATATTAATTAATACAGCACCCCAATCCCCAACCCAAAGTAACCATAGAGAAGGACTGCCATTAGCTTGTCACACCACGCTGAACTAGCAAAAGCATATGCTGATAAGTCAACGGTCCACTACAACACATATCTATAATTCATGAAGGAGAGTAAGAATTTAATTTGTACCAGGCTTCTCCATAGATGAAAGACCCTATGGGAATTACTCGATACCCAGAGTTTCTATTTAATGTGTAGCAGATGAATAACAAGGGGACAAAAGGAATTGATTTTCAACCTTTGAAAGTTTCTCAGGAAAAGAGGGACAAAGGGAAGTTTTCTACCCTTTACCTCCTGACTTCCATTGTTTAATTAAACTAGATATGAATTCAATTTTATCGGCATCTTATGGCTAAGATATTTAAGGGCTCTGTTTCGTGGTTTTTAAAAGAACATTTTATTACCATCTTTTGGACAGAATTTGTCCTGCTCTATTCAAGTTAGTGATACTGTGAGGCACAGTTGTTACCATCATTAAAACATTATCACTTTCATATAAACATTTTAGAGCTGTTATGCATTATAAGAATATTTTATAGGTCACTAAATTCTGAAGATAAATATCTTAGAGAAATTGAGAATTAAATCTTTATATTTGGCTAATAGTGCTATATCTCTTTAGTATCTATAATTGTACCTTTATATCTAATATCCAGAATATATGAACTTGACACTGGTATTTAGCATTATAAAAATCTGGTGTATCAAGCAGTAGCTATAAATAGTAGATAGGATGAAATAACCTAGATATGAGTGATCTTCGCAAGTAACTGTTTTCTTTCTTTTTGGATGTCTTGAGAAACTTATTTTTAATATAGGACTACCCTAGTCTTCAGTGACATTTCTCAAGGATTTTAAAGTAGACTATGCTAGTAGAAAAGGCTTGGAAGTCAGAGGGCCACGTTTAATTTCTGGCTCCATAATTCTGTGATTTTGAAAAAAAAAAAAAACACTAAACCTCTAAAAGCTTTGGCTTTCTCATCTCATGTGGTGGCTACAACTCTGAGGCATAATCATTTTTAATCACATTGCAGGTGAAGAGGCTCACTTGGCTAGTCACACAGCTGGGGGTTGGCAGGATCTCCACTGGGGCTCTCAGCAGACCACCCTCCTTACTTTGTTTCAGAACAATGAAATAAGGATATTGAAGGTATTTTGGGATACAGATAAAGAAAGGCAATTTTAATCTGGTTTCCTACTTTTATTCTTAAACCGCAAGATCACTTTCAAGACTTGTGGGTGATTGACCTCTTGAGGCATCAAGCCTCTTCTCAGCAAAAGTAATATAGACGTTTTCCAAGATGGAAGAGAGATTTTATTTGAATGAAGCCCAGACTCCTTCAGACTTGCCCATGAGTCTACACACACACACACACACACACACACCCCCAAACACACACACAAAGGGTTTAATCAAGGACTTGACAATAAAAGGGGGGGAGTTAATCTATTAGTCATAAATTAATGCTGCTAATTCCCCTGAGGAATAATGGTGTCTGAGAACAATCAAAGTTGTATCTTCTACTCAACCTTAGCTTGAATTTGTAAGTAAATACTTTTCTTCCCTCTCAGGAACTGTTTATTTTTCATTTAAGACTGAGTACACAATTTGGAATCCAGCAATTATTTTCCTGCACCCTATTCTTTCCTCACATTAAAGAATGTACACCTTTTAGAAGAAATGACCTGATAAAAGTCACCCCAGCAGTGATGCTTAGAAGTCACCTCAAGTCTAGAAAATTGTAGGCCCTTTTGGAACAGAGCCAGAACAGATCTGGTTTCCTTGGGTTTGGATAGAGTTCCCTTTCCTACTCCAACCTTACCACGGTTGGCCCCAGGATAGGGGACTGTGTTAGGTTAGGACTTCATAGCCCAGCTGATCTGCAGAGAAGGCAGTGTAGATCTACTCAGAATTCTTATCTATATTTTTATATTCAGAGAGATTTCTTGAGTTTTAGCCATTTGGCCTCAAATAAGATCCACATCCCCTTCATGGATCAGAGCCTTGACATGGCGAAAGGGCTTGTGTCACTCAATGAAGCTAAGAACCATGCTGTGAAGGGCCTCCCAAGATGGACGGGTCCTAATGAAGAGTTCTGACGTGGTCCACTGGAGAAAGAAACAGCAACCCACTCCAGTATTCTTGCCTAGAAAACCTCATGGAATATATGAAAAGGCAAAAAGATATAGTACTGTAAGATGAGCCTCCCAGATCATAAGGTGTCCAATATGCTACTGGGGAAGAGCAGAGAGCAATTACTAATAGCTCCAGTAAGAGTGACACAGCTGGGCCAGGGTGGAAATGACCCTCAGCTGTGGATATGTCTGGTGGGGAAAGTAAAGTCTGATGCTGTAAAGAACAATATTGCATAGGAACCTGGAATGTTTTGTCCATGAGTCAAGGTAAATTGGATGTGGCTAAGCAGGAGATGGCAAGACTGAACCTCAAATCTTAGGAATAGATGAACTAAAATGGACAGAAAAGGGCAAATTTAATTCTGATGACAATTATATCTACTACTGTGAGCAAGAACACCTTAAAAGAAATGGAGTAGCCCTCATAGTCAATGAAAGAGTCCAAAATGCAATACTTGGGCACAGTCCCAAAAAGGACAGAATGATCTTGGTTGCTTTCCAAGGCAAACCATTCAACATCACAGTAATCCATGCCTGTGCCCCAACCACTGATGCCAAAGAAACTAAAGTTGACTGATTCTGTGAAGACCTACAACACAGCAAAAAATGATGTCCTTTTTGTCATAGGGGATTGACATGCAAAAGTCAGAAGTCAAGAGGTAGCCTTAATAGGCAAGTGTGGCATTACTTTGCCAACAAAGTTCTGTCTAGTCAAGGCTATGGTTTTTCCAGTGGTCATGTATGGATGTGAGAGTTGGACTGTGAAGAAAGCTGAGCACCGAAGAATTGATGCTTTTGAACTGTGGTGCTGGAGAAGACTCTTGAGAGTCCCTTGGACTGCAAGGAGATCCAAACAGTCCATTCTGAAGGAGATCAGCCCTGGGATTTCTTTGGAAGGAATGATGCTAAAGCTGAAACTCTAGTACTTTGTCCACCTGATACGAAGAGTTGACTCATTGGAAAAGACTCTGATGCAGGGAGGGATGGGAGGCAGGAGGAGAAGGGGACGACAGAGGATGAGATGGCTGGATGTCATCACCGACTTGATGGATGTGAGTCTGAGTGAACTCCGGGAGTTGGTGATGGACAGGGAGGCCTGGCATGTTGCAGTTCATGGGGTCGCAAAGAGTCGGACAGGACTGAGCGACTGAACTGAACTGAACTTGGCCTTGGAGTGCAAAGTGAAACAGGGCAAAGGCTAACAGAGTTTTGTCAAGAGAACATGCTAGTCATAGCAAACACCCTTTTCCAACAGCACAATTTGACTCTACACATGGACCTCACCAGATGGTCAATACCAAAATCAGATTGATTATGTTCTTTGCAGCCAAAGATGGAGAAGCTCTATAGAGTTAGCAAAATTAAGACCTGGAGCTGACTGTGGCTCAGATCATGAGCTCCTTACTACAAAATTCAGGCTTAAATTGAAGTAAGAAAAAACCATCAGGTCATTCAGATATGACCTAAATCAAATCCTTTTTGATTATACAGTGTAGGTGATGAATAATTCAGGGGATTAGATCTGGTAGACAGAATGTCTGAAGAACTGTGGACAGAGGTTCATAAGACTGTTCAGGAGGCAGTGATCAAAATTATCCCAAAGAAAAAGAAATGCAAGAAGGCAAAGTGGTTGTCTGAGGAGGCTTAATGATAACTAAGGAAAGAAGAGAAGCAAAAGGCACAGGAGAAAGGGAAAGATATACCCAACTGAACACAGAGTTCCAGAGAATAGCAAGGAGAGATAAGAAGGCCTTTTAAAAGTGAACAATGCAAAGAAATAGAGGAAAGCAATAGACTGGGCAAGACTATAGAGGTCTTCAAGAAAATTGGAGATATCAAGGGAACATTTCATGCAAGGATGGACATGACAAAAGACAGAAACCGTAAGGACCTAACAGAAGCAGAAGAGATTAAGAAGAGGTGGCAAGAATACATACTGGAACTATACAAGGAAGATCTTAATAATCCAGATAATCACGATGGTGTGATCACTCACCAAGAGCCAGACATCCTGGAGTGTGAAGTCAAGTGGGCCTTAGAAAGCATTGCTACAAACAAAGCTAGTGGAGGTGATGAAATTCCAGCTGAGGTATTTCAAATCCTAAAAGATGATACTGTTAAAGTGCTGCACTCAGTATGTCAGCAAATGTGGAAAACTCAGCAGTGGCCACAAGACTGGAAAAGGTCAGTTTTCATTCCAGTCCCAAAGAAGGGCAATGCCAAAGAATGTTCAAACTGCTGTACAATTATGCTCATTTCACATGCTACCAGTGTCATGCTCAAAATCCTCTAAGCCAGGCTTTAGCAGTATGTCAACTGAGAATTTCCAGATGTACAGGCTGGGTTTCAAAGAGGCAAAGGAACTGGGAATCAAATTGCCAACCTTGGCTGGATCATGGAGAAAGCAAGTGAGTTCCAGAGAAACATCTACTTCTGCTTCATTGACTGTGTGAAAGCCTTTAACGTGTGGATCACAACAACTTGTGGAAAATTCTTAAAGAGATGGGAATACCAGACCACTTTACCTGTCTTCTGAGAAACCTGTATGCGGGTGAAGAAGCAACAGTTAGAACCTTACATAGAACAACTGACTGGTTCACAGTTGGGAAAGGAGTACGTTAAGGCTGTACATTGTCCCTCTACTCATTTAACTTATATGCAGAATACATCATGTGAAATGCTTGGCTGGATGAAGCACGAACTGGAATCAAGATGGCCAGGAGAAATATCAACAACCTCAGATATGCAGATGATACAACTGTAATGACAGAAAGTGAAGAGGAACTAAAGAGCCTCTTGATGAAGGTGAGAGAGTGAAAAAGCTGGCTTGAAACTCGCGATTTAAAAAATGAAGGTCATGGCATGTAGTCCCACCACTTCTTGGCAAATAGAAGCGGGGAAAGTGGAAGCAGTAACAGATTTTATTTTCATGGGCTCCAAAATCACTTCAGATGGCGACTGCATCCATGAAATTAAGACACTTGCTGCTTGGAAAGCTATTACCAACCTAGGTAGCATATTAAAAAGCAGGTTCATGTAGTCAAAGACAGAGTTTTTCCAGTTGTCATGTACGGATGTGAGAGTTGGAGCATAAAGAATCGAGCACCAAAAAATTGATGCTTTTGAATTGTAGTGCTGGGAAAAACTCTTGAAAGTTCCTTGGACTGCAGGGAGATCAAAGCAGTCAATCTTATAGGAAATCAACCCTAAATATTTATTAGAAAGACTATTCCTGAAGCTTAACTACAGTACTTTGGCCACCTGATGTGAGGAGTCGACTCATTGGAAAATACCCTGATGCTGGGAGAGATTGAAGTCAAGAGCAGAGGATGACAGCAGACAATGAGATGGTTGGATAGTATCACGGACTCAATGGACATGAATTTGAGCAAGCCCTGTGAGATGGTGGAGGACAGAGGAACTTGGTGTCCCACAGTCCATGGTGTCACAAAGAATTGGACACAACTTAGAGACTGAACAACAGCAACAAAGATCCATATAGCACAGTGCTCCAGAAACTTTCTGGATTGTTCTTTATTTGTTGAAATTAATAATTGGTCTAGCCATCATAGCAATTGTTTGAAATTTGTATATATTCCCATTAAATGTAGGATCCATTGATTTTTCAATCTGTACCCAGAAATGAATTGATATTTGTTTAAAAACTCGTGTTTGTGACTTGTTATTTGATACATATTGCTCTAAATTATATTCATTTATGTGTTTATTCTTTCAGTAACAAATCATTGAGCTTTTATTATATGACAGGGATAGCACCAGGCACTGAAGGTACACAGGTCCCTACCTTTGTGTTCACTATAATTCATTACAAGAGTCAGATCACTAAATTATGAGTCTTCATGGACTTTAGTGCAAAGGCTTCTGGAAAGAAGTTTCGTTTCATCTGATACTTAAGGATAAGTCAGCAGCTATTCTGTAGCTACCCTCCACACACTGTCCACGCCACCCCCATACTGCCTCATCCGTTCTCTAATTTCACTTGGGTTTATAGACTAGTAATAGTTATCACCAACCATAGGAAAGTTACTGGACTGCTTAGGCAGACACAAGCAAATGACGTTTTCTGTACTTTATCTCTTTAGGTGTATTACATGTTTCATCAAGAATGTAAAGCCAGAATTAGCATAAAATCAAAAGAAAGGAAATTCATTGAATCTGGCCATCTTCAAATGTTTTATTTTTTTCTATATTCACTTCTAGTTCCTATCTGTAAACATATATAGTCTTTTTTTTTCCAGTGAATATTGTTAGATTAGAACTATTTCAAAAGGAACATGCTGCAGTTTTTCTTTGAGACCCATAACTTTTTCTAATTCAGGGATTCAAAGGACATGATTGGAATTGAGCCTCAAAGAGAGAGTCAATAATTGTGCTGTTCCAATAGTTAGTTTTGTGTTGAAGCTATTAAAGTGTTATTTCACCACAGACTGAAGCAGTCTTTATTCATATTCCTAGGTAGGTGCAGAAATACACATGCTTATATTGGGTGGTTTTGAGGCACTTAAGTAGAAACACTGATTGAACCTTCAGACTCTGTTTCCAGAACTTTCTGAGCCCTAATATTGTAAACAGGTCAATCTGAGAGGTTCATCTTTATTACTCCCTCTAGAATTCACGGAGCCCTCCCCAGTGGAGCCTGTGCAGTGCGGCCCAGCCTCTGGGAATGGCCCCAGTGGACTCTGTAGCATGTAGCCACCACAAAGTCTCCCAACATGCCTCCTGGAAAAGCCCTCACATTCTGATCAGCCTTGTTGATCCCCAGAAGAATCTGGAGCTTTCATTGTAGGAGCTGATTCTATGTTAACTCAAGATTTTTGCTTATCTGTTTCATTTACTAAAAGGCCGGCTATCTGAATCCATAGATGTTCATGGTGTAATGGCTGGTCCATTGGGCCCGGAATGACCTGGAGTGATTCATCTCTTGGAACTTTGGTTTTCTCATCTATAAAACTGGGATAATGTTTCTGTGACTTATCTAGGAAAGTGGATAAGAGGTACAAGTAAGATAAGTAGAAATATTTTTTATAAAATTCACCTTACAAATGAGCAGTGTGAATACATAAGAGGGAGACCAAAAAAATCCATTAAGAAGCTATTGTAACAGGAATAGGAAGAATTGGAGAAGGAAATGGCAACCCACTCCAGAGTTCTTGCCTGGAGAATCCCAGGGACGGTGGAGCCTGGTGGGCTGCCGTCTATGGGGTCGCACAGAGTCGGACAAGCCTGAAGCGACTTAGCAGTAACAGGAAGGGCAGGGAAGGAATTTCAATAATAATTGTGAGATTGGAAAGGAAGGGAGATCAGGGGAGAAGCAAGGTCTGTCGGGTTTGGCTCTGAGAGGTTGTTGGGGAGTTTCCAATGAGATGACAAGGTCTTGGGCCTGATTGTTGCCAGTGACTGAAAAGGACCACGCCAGGGAGTCGAGTTTAGGGATTACTGACTCAGATAACAGGGGAGCATCCTGGTAGTGCTACAGAACAGGCATGTGATAGGAAGAGAAGCTCACGAAGGAAATGAAGGCTGGAAGATGATTTAAGAGTCATTTTCTTACAGCTAATAGTTAAAACCATGACTGAAAGGGAACGCATAGGGAGGAAAGTATATTTCTTTTCTTTATGCCGACTTCCCTCCTTGCCAAATATTTAGGGGGACATAAAAAATTAGAAGGCAGAGAGGTTATAGTATAAGAAACAGAATTTTTGTTATCTCAAAGCCAAAGTTAGAGAGACGTGCCACATTTTTTTTTGTCTGCCACGTGGCGTGTGGAATCTTGGTTCCCCAACCAAGGATGGAACCCAGGCTTCTTGCTTTGGGAGCATGGAGTCTTAGTCACTGGACTGCAAGAAAGTCCCAGTGATGGATATTATCTTTAAAAAGGAGGAATGGGAAAATGGTCAGTAGTAAATCTTCAGAAGATCTGAGGGAAGTGAGGAAGGAGAAGAAGTAAGTGGCCACTAATGGCATTTTAGTGGAAGTGGGGACATGTTCTGTCTCTGTAGCTGTCAGTGTCCCTCAAGGGGAGGCACAGGACCATGAGCTTTCTGACTGTAAAGGTTGTGCCGTGCAAAGATGTATGTAGTGCTAAAAGGAGGAGGTGGTATCAGTTCCTGCCATTTATTCAGGATCCACTGAGCATCTGGACCCCTTAGTTAGCACTGATATAGTCCTGAATAATCCTGTAGTTATCCTTCCTACTTTATAGGTATTGCTACTCTAGGAGGTTAAGTACTTTGCCTGTGGTTCTAAAGCCACTAAGTGACATAGCTGGAAGTGAAAAACCAAGAAGGAGCTACTCTGAAGCCACTCAAAATTGGAAGCCATTTCCATTACATACCGTGATAATACTTTTTCTTTGGTTGCAACTTCCTTGTCCAATGTCTGTCAACGTTTACGGTTGCAGTGTCCTTCTAACATTATTCCTGCCAAAACAGGTTATGAGAAAGATCTGCAGTGGACAAAGTGTGTCATTTTAGAAAGAGTGGTTTGCAGTCCAAAGGCATGATGAATCAAACCTTGCCTGTGCAGTTTCAGAGATATGGAAGTTATTTGCTGTAAAAAGTTACTTAGATTTTGGGAATTTCAGTTATAATCATTCTGCTTTATTCTTTGGGCATCACTTGTGTGCAAGGTTTTTTGGGGGGTTTTTGGTTTTGTTTTGAGAATTATAGATGGATAAGAGCTGCAGAAACTTCTTAGGAGAAAATGTTTTGTTTCTTGTAAAAGGAATTTCCAATGGTAAGAACCAAAAGCTATTGCTAGTACGACAGAAAGACCATTCTCTCTGTATCTAAAACAACCAGATGAAGGAAATAATTTTGTTCATAGGGACAAAAAGAATTGTTGATATGAGACGAGTGTCAGTCGTCTTTGACATGCAGCTCTGGCACCAAAAGCTTCAGTTCGTCATTTCCACATCCGTATGTAGTGTTGGGATGTTTATAAAGGGAGGGCTGTGTTCTGCCTCCTATTCTTCATCTGAGTCCTAGCCTAGCTTTGGAAAGCGGCTGATTCTCATGATAGGGAGGAAAAATATTCCTTATGCTGAAAAAAGAATAATATTATCACAAATAAAGGAAGACTATAAAGTGCCATGGACTTTGGGAACAAAATTTGCTATGAAATGGTATTCTTGAGACATCAATACTATTGTGGTAATTGTCACCAGAATCATTGCTTAAAAGACTGAAAGCAAAGCTCATTTATCTGAAAAATCAATGAAGAAAATAAGCAACTATTAGGAAGTACTAGCTTGAATATGAAAAGCACAAATTGAAAAACGTAAAGTTAGATGAAGCCATTGACCACCTTAACACCCTGCCTTTATGGATATACCCCTGGCTATCATACGTAATTTGCACTTTTCCACCTTTGTGAATGACGGAAAGCTTAGAAACTAAAAATGATTCAAATTAGCGTACTCATAAGATTCTGCACTCACAAGTACTGATAAGATCCATGGTTCCCAGAAGTGATGGTTGAGAGACCAAGTGCCCCTGGTCAGGCATCGATCTTAGAGGTATGGATTGCTGCTGTTGTTGCTGCTGCTGCTGCTGCTAAGTCGATCAGTCGTGTCCGACTCTTTGCGACCCCATGGTCTGCAGCCTACCAGGCTCCTCCGTCCATGGGATTTTCCAGGCAACAACTACTGGAGTGGGGTGCCATTGCCTTCTCCGACAGGTATGGATTAGCTAACAGGGAATTTGGTAGAGCCACCCAGAAGGAATTAGTGGAAATTGCTTTGCCTGTTTTCTAATAACTTTTTTAAAAAATATTTTTTATTTATTTGACTGTGCTGAGTCTTAGTTGCAGCACAC
The DNA here is from genome assembly GCF_000754665.1 of Bison bison bison. Lineage (NCBI taxonomy): Eukaryota > Metazoa > Chordata > Mammalia > Artiodactyla > Bovidae > Bison > Bison bison. Next base: position 1,083,418 of record NW_011488621.1, read on the forward strand.
GGATTTTCAGTTTTCACTGTGGCATGCAAAAACTCTTTGTTCTCAGCAGGCGGCAGGGAACTCTATTTCATGTGGGATCCAGTTCCCTGACCAGGGATTGAACCTGGCCCCCTGCATTGGGAGCACATAGTCTTAGCCAGTGGACCGCCAGGGAAGTCCCTGTCCCTCTAATGAACTTTTAAAAAGGAATCTGCACTTTGGAGTTTCCCATTTGTTGAACACTTGAGATAAAGTTTCCCACACCTTCATTGCAACGCATTGTCAAGAGCAATAAAAAATAGGCAGGTGTTTTTTTTCCCACCAGCTTATTTGAATTACTCTGTGTTGCACCTTTCTAACATCGTAGGTTGTTTTTGTCTCAGTAGTGGGTGCTAAATGAATGGGACTGAACAACTTCAGAATGGGACTGGAGGTAAAACTAAAGCCCTTGAATCCTGGATTAGAATCCAGAGATGCTCAGCAAAAAAGTCTCGTTTCCCAGCAGCTTTATAATCCAAAACATCTGTTTCCATATTTGGCATTATTCCACTTTTTTATTCTTAAAATTGTTCCCATCTTTCAAAACACTTTAAAAAATAAAGAAGTCCCCGTTCTGTCTCCTTTTTCCATTCCCCCACACATGCATTTGTAATTACCTGGTTTAGTCTGTGTGTTCAATCAACTTAAATCGAGACAGTTACCTACATCTGATTTCAATCTGAAGGAGCCATTGAGAACTGGGCAGTTACTGCTTTGTGTCTGCCAAGATGTGACTCTGCCAGGAAACGGATAGGACTTACACCAGGGTATTTCCTAAAGAAGCCACTTGACTCAGATTAGATGTTTAATTTCCTTAAAATATTGTTTTGGATCTAAGTCTGTGTTCTCTAGTTGGGATTTTCTGATGTAATTTAGGAATTTCACTTATTTCTGAGTTTGTTCCAGGATCCAGCTGGCATTATTCGAAATGCCTACAGCTCAAGGAAGTAAACCACCCTGAGTGCTGAGTGTCATACCTCGCTGCTCTGGAGGATGGACAGGCCCATGTTTGTTCAGGTCTTTGTGGCACCATTGTCCATGCAATAAGATTGAGTTAATTTTGAGAAAGAAGGGCTTCTGGTTATGGTCATGAAGCCTCTGATCAGAGGTACATATTTTTTTGAGATATTTTCCCGGGAAAATTAAACTGCAGTAGAAAAAAATTACTTTGTTCTGGTACTGACTATTAATTGTAATTCCATTTTTATTTATAACATTAGCATAGAAATCAAACTTCTAGATTTCCTTAGCTATGTTCACTTGAAACACCTGCTACTGGCCCGACTTTGAGATCTTAAAGTTTTTATTTTTTCCTCTTCATTGGGCTGTCATTTCTGAGTGGTAAAGAAATATGAACACAGGACTGAGCTGAACACAGGACTGAGCTCTTTCTAAAAGTTTTATGCTATCGTTCTTGAGTTTATAGGCTTCAAGGACTCGAAAGACTCTAAGAGCCCTTTATTTGTTAGCCAAATTAGGATGAATGCTAAAATTTCCTTAGCATATTTTGCACAGTGGTAAAAGCACACAGTCCAGGGTGATGAGCTGACATTCTACTGGGGCAATTTTAATAGGCTTATGAGCCCACCGTGGCCCAAACCACCAGCATGCTGAAAGCAAAAATAATCGCAGGAAACACAGTGGGGAGATTTTTTCCATATCCACATAGGTCAGGGCTTTAAAAAACTATATTTTAATTGTGATAACAGCCACATACTTTCAGCTGGTTGGGGTTACCAGATTATAGTCAGAGGTTTGTTTGGCAGGAAAATAAAACCAAGGAAGATAAAGAATAAAACAATGAATGGTACAGAGCTAAGATCGCTTGATACAACATTGCACAATGGATGGTCTTGCCAAAGGAGGCACAAACATTTCAAGGAGGCTTCCTGAGTTTCCCCCTCCTCCTAGAAGGGCCCTTAGGGTGCTGTCATCGTCAGTGTGCTCCCCGAAGCTCCCTCATTTCCCAGGGTCTTCCCAGGCAGGGGCTTTTCCGTCTCTAGTGCACCTGTGCCCAGCTTCATGGTGTGTGTATCTCAGAGGCAGCCTCATTTCTGCTTTTCTCACTTCTTGGAAAGCACCCATGGAGACGGGCAGTAGGCTTGCTAGGGTGCTAGAACTCACTAGAGTTTTTAATTTCCTCTGCTTTTCTGACTGCTCAGAGCTGCTGAGGTACAAATGAGCGTCAAAAGAACTCCATCAGCTGGAAAGCAGTATATGAAAATTGAATTGTTGTTTACCCAGTTTTAGTATTTCTGGTTTTTCAAAGCCAAATTAGGTGATCTGATTCATTGATTTCACAAATACTTATTGAGCACCTACTATATATATATATATGTATATATATATCAGGTACTGGGTGCTTAGAATATATTAGGGAAAAAACAAACCAAGGATCCAGTCTTGAGGGAGCTGAAGTTAAAGGGGATTGTTTTGAGACTTTCCTACCACTTGGTTTTCAGGTACAGTGAATAACTAATTGCAGTGGGAGAACTGAATGCATGCCCCACTCTTTCTGGTCTGTGCTGGAGCAGGGAATAGAATCCTCTGTCTAGTCCATTATATTCCTTTGAATCGAATAGTTCAGTTCAGTTCAGTTGTTCAGTCGTGTCCGACTCTTCGCGACCCCATGGACTGCAGCACGCCAGACCTCCCTGTCCATCACCAACTCCCAGAGCTTGCTCAAACTCATGTCCATCGAGTTGGTGATGCCATCCAACCATCTCATCTTCTGTCGTCCCCAGAGCATTCTCATAGTTCCTTTGTGGTTCCTGTTAGTGTCTAGAAAGAAGAAGCTTCTTCCAGGACTGGTGTCTGTATCTTTCCATGATGGTATTCTCATTAGGAGAGGAAAAAATTCATTTGTAGTAATTGTTAGTATGGGTGAACAGAAAATTTAGATGTGAGGATACTAAACCTAAAAAGAAGGAATGTTACAGTGAAAATGGAAAGAGTTTCAACCAGTTTGTGTAGATGTCTTAAGAGTTTTTGAAGTCTGGGCAGTCACCACACCAAAGCCTACATCTCCGTTGTGTTCAGTATGTACAAATACACACGTGGATTTTCCATTCTCACCATTCTTAAAAGTAAGGGGTGGGGGCAGTGCTGCCTAGTTTCTTTCTCAGAGTTTGGCCTGGTCCAGGTACTAATTGGAGATGTCACCCTCTTCTGCCTCCTCCCGTAGAGTTGCTGGAACTGCGGCCGTAAAGCCAGTGAGACCTGCAGCGGCTGTAACACGGCCCGATACTGTGGCTCCTTTTGCCAGCACAAAGACTGGGAGAAGCACCACCACATCTGTGGACAGACCCTGCAGGCCCAGCAGCAGGGGGACACGCCTGCCGTCAGCTCCTCCGTCACGCCCAACAGCGGGGCCGGGAGCCCCATGGACACACCACCAGCGGCCACCCCCAGGTCGACCACCCCAGGGACCCCTTCCACCATAGAGACGACACCTCGCTAGACGTGCACTCAGAACTGTCGGAGGAAAGACAACACAACCAACACGAAACCAATTCCTCATCCTCAGATGCTCAAAGTTGTTTTTTTTTTTTTTTTTCCTTTTTTTGTTTTGTTTTGTTTTGTTTGTTTATAGACGAACTATCCTGTTTCAGTACTTTCAGCAAGAGAGAACTTAACTGTATCTTGAGGCGATCGTAAAACAGAAGGCCAGTAACGGGTCATAATGACTTATTGTGGATAACAAAGATTTCTTTTCCTTAGAGAACTGAAAAGAGAGCAGAGAATATAACATGAAATGATAGATTTGACCTCCTCCCTGTTATTTTCCAGTAGCTGGGATTTTAAACTAGATGACCTCATTAACCGATGCTTTACCAAACAGCAAACCAAGAGATTGCTAATTGCTGTTGAAAGCAAAAATGCTAATATTAAAAGTCACAATGTTCTTTATATCCAATAATGGAAAAAAAAAAAGAGGAAAACCCTCAAGGGCATGAGCATTGGCTACAGCAGTAGACATTTTAACGAGAAGATGAATGGCGTCCGTGGGTTGCTAACTGAACTTTGAAGACCCGCTACATAACGCGCAGATGTGTAGCAAATTGGAAGGAGACACAGATGTTCGGGTTTTTTTTTTCCTGTTTCTGAAAAGAAATAATAATATCCAGGTCAACAGAAGGAAAAATGAAAGATGATTTTGCAGTGGGATATGTGAACACAACAGCAAGAAAAAAATGCCATAACACAAAAGGCTCCTTTATATATATATATATAAAATTATATATACACACACACACAGAAGTAAGAGACTCAGCCTGCAGTTATTAGCACCCTGGCAGCTCTGACACCAGCCAGCTGCTCTAAACAACCCTCAACGTTTCTTCACTTTTGCAAGGTTCCACAGAGCAAGACATTGGGTCTATTCCAGCTCATTCATTTTATATTGAAAAATAATTTTTAAAAAAATGGTGGCTCCAGCTCCAGCCCCTTTCTAAATTTTTTCAACCCCACCCTGTTTGGATTTTTAATTAAAAACTAGTAGTTCTCTTGGTGTTAAAACACTTCTGTCCTGTGAGGTTTCCCAATGGTGTTTTTCTTGTAAACGTGCTGGACGACTGTGAAGACGCGTTGTAGTTTAACCACGTGCCCACATTTAGTCTCTTTATTCCTAGTTGGTGAGAAACCTGTATCTTTCTATGCTGCTTTTATATCTGTATGTATTAGTGGTATTTCTCTAGTAGTTAAAAAAAAAGAAAAAAGAAAAAAAAAAGACTTTTTTGGTTGTCCTCAAGAAAAGAAAAGAAAAAAAGGCTATCTTTCGGAGCTGCTATTTCACTCTCTTATAGGATTTTTTTTTTCCCTGAAAACCAGCATGCTTCACGGAATGCTAACATATTGGTGTTTTTGTAAGAGGGATGTACATAAATGTATTTTGCACTGTCACAATGACTCCCTAGGCATGCTTTTTTTTTTTTTTTTTGAGCAAACTTTTTAAATATGCTAGATCCATTCTACCAAGTTTAGCTGTAGCATAGAGTAGTAGTGGATTTTTTTTCTTTTCTTTTTTTTTTTTGATGAAAAATCATTATTAGGGACTTTTGAAAAAAATAACAAGATATCCTACTTTTAAAAAAAGACAGTGCATGTGTATCGCTGTAAGGTTGTTTAAGTATTTCTAATTTTACAAAAAAAAAAAAAAAAAAAGATAAATCATTAGAGCTCCAAATGCTGAGGTGTAGACTGACAGCTTTAACACTGCTGAATGCCAGGTTACACAGTATTCTTACAAAAAGGGAAGTCAGCCAAAGACTGATCTGATGGACCAAAATTGGAATTTTGAAAAGCACCAGTACTACTTTCCAAAATGATCAGCAGGTTAAACATGTTCAGCAAGGTATAGTGTGAATCCATTAACCCTTCGTCGTCCAGGGTCCAGACCAGAACTACTTGTTAGTTTTGAAAATGGTAGCCCAGAATGTGGTTGTGTGCTTTATGGAAAGTCAGCAGTGCTGCAGGCTGTGTAGACAACCAAAGTTTTCAAGGCTGGGAAGACACTACTCCATGTACATATACACACCAGGCATTTATTTAAAAATCTAAAGTGGTCCGTTAACTTGGGTTTGGTTTTGTTTTTAAATAAAGCCTTTGGATACAGTTTTACATGGCTTTTAAATATCTGCATAGAGGTAATCCTAAATCTCTTTAGCCTAACATTATTTGCATTTCCCCCTGTATTTTCATGTACAAGTTGGCTTTAATTTTGTTCAGGTGGTGGTTTTGTTTTTGTTTTTTTTTTTTGGCTTTTTAGTTTAGAAACTTCTGATGAGCAAGTGAATCCATCTATCCACATGTTGAAAGTCCATCTGCCAGCACACCTGCTTAAAGTGACATGAAAGCACATAACCAGGCTCTGAATGGGTTATATTTTATCATGGTGCTCCCAGAATCCTTTGACCTCACTCTGCTTTCTAGTCTGCTAATGACACTGGACAGTCCTTTCTTACAGAGCTATTATATGTTCTAGGCTACGAAGGGTTAAATAATCCCAAAAATGAGGTATGTCATACCCACACGTCTTTATTTCTAGAAGCTGTGATGTATGTGAAACAGCACTGTTATTCTTAACACTAGTGTGTAAAATAAGGATTAGTACAGTACGTCTCATTACTTTTAATTCAGGGCACCCTGAGTGAAAACAAATACAAAAAAAATCCCTAACTCTGAGCTCTATCTCGAATTCCTCTTCCTCCTTCCCCGCTTCCTCCTCCTCTTCCTCTCCTCCTGTTTTGCTACATTCTCCTCAGTGGCAAAAAGTTTCACTCTACCTCTGACAGCATGTATATTGCACCAGTAGCTAACAAAAACTGGTCTAGTCAAACCAAATGGGCACAAAAGAACCAGGATACCAAAAGTTAAGCTCGTACAGCTGCAAACCATATCACTTCTTGGTAACAATGCAGACCTCATAAACCTAAAGAAGAGAAAGAAAAGAAAACTTTTGTTACTTTCCTTTTTTGCTTGTCACTTATATACAGGCTATGTGAGAGTATAATTTGTAGGTATAACACATTTAAAAAAAAAAAGTTATCTTCATTGGATAGAAATGAATGGTGGTCGCTGATAGGAATAGGGCGTCCTCGATCTCTTATCTCTGTCTCTGACTCTTTTCTCTTTCTCTTTTTTCTCTGTCATGAGACTGTGTGTGACAGGGCCACCTGTCTTATTTTTTTTTTGTTTTTCTTAACTTTTTTTTTTTTAATGTGTAGGTGCATGTCTTGGGGATTTAAAAAAAATTTCAAGGCTGGTTTTCTTATGCAAAGCATGCCTACGTCTGGAATACTTAGGGAAAGAAAGCGACTCCATGTTGTCCGAATTCCTCAAGGGACAGAAAAAAAATTGGAGACTGTCGAAATGCAGATTTGAAGTAATTTTTTTTAATATTATTTTGGGTTCTGCGACATTATTGTGAAAAATTAAAGTTGTTGTGCAATACTTAATTCAGACATGTACCACAAGTTAATGGTAGACTAACACTGGGGGGCGGGGTCTAGGCATCATGCTTTTGTCAGCATACTCTTGAGCTTTGAAGTCTACTATGTCTGAACTGTGGTTTCTTGTTTATCCTTTTTTTTTCCTTAGTTGGACTGTAATGTATGGTCTGTCAACCTGTGAATCTTTAAAGTATGATTCAGGTATTGTTGTATTCTTTACTGTGTAATAAAAAAAAGTTTAAAAAAACATCTTCTCTCGCCTCCCTTATCGTCAGTGTGTGCCACTGGCTGTCCACACAGTGGCTCTGGTCTGAGTGTCCGTCTTCATCCTCCCTGGTACTAAAGCACATTGGTAGGGTTTATTCAGCCCACAGAGCGCACCTCTGTAACAGGAATTGGCTCATCCATGGTTGATGAATAGGCCATGATGTCAGAATAGTGCCAGCGTCAAGGTGGTTCAGGGGGATGGTACCCAGGCAGGAGGAGTTGGAAGAATGGGAAGAGAACTGCAACCTTGCAGAGGAAAGGAGCGTTTGGGTGCCTTAGTTGAGCTGCTGCGTAGGTACCTCAAGGCCTTTTGGCTGCCTTTTGACAAAATTAGAAATGAGTTGCCTGCTCCTGGTTCAACTGGGCCAGAAAGGTGCATCCCAACGTGAAGTTCCGACTCATAAGTGCTAGCTCCTCCTGGCAACGTGAGTGGCAGATCCACTGATGCAGAGTTTGCTTCCACCTACCTTGTTCATTACCCTCTGAAATCTGCCATCGTCTCTCCTCGTCCTTTTGTATATTGTTAAACATCCTCTGTGGCAAGTCTCTGCCTTTGTTGGGAGGTCTGAAGTGTTCCCTCTACTAACGTGTGTTTTTTTTTCATGCTCTAGTTACAAACTCAAGGTTTGAAGCCCCTACCCTGCTCCCTGCAGCCCATGAATCCTGTAAAGGTTTATATATAATTTTCAAATCACAGGATTTTGGTTTGTTTTTTGAAATAATGTATGTACTGTGTTGTAGCAGGACTTTCTCTTCCCTCAACTTTCTCAAAGGGTTCTCAACTTTGTGGGCTGAAGAATAGTTGCAAAGAACAAGAGGACAGAGCCCATGAAGAGCCTGTGTCTGGAAAGAGTGAGTACTGGTTCAGGAAAGGGCGGCTTGAGACTGGCCGTCCAGCTTCCTCCCTGTGTCAGCTGGGTCCTCGTCCCAAGACCTGGCTTCTCTAACTTGTCTTCCTGGAATGTGTGCCTTTGTTCACATTTCTTTCTCCAGAAACACACAAGATAATGCAAAAAAAAAAAAAAAAATGTTTTAATCAGTAATGGACACCTCCCCTACAATTGTGATAGGTAGGGTCAGATACTTAACATAGCAGTTAATGATTTATTTTTGCAAAAGACAAAGCACCCTGACCTAAGGTGCCTACCCTATAATGTGTTAATATTTTTTTTCTCTCTTAAAAACAGCAGGATAGCAACCAGTAGGTAAGGACAGAAGAGACTCATGGAAGTAGTTCCCTTATAAACAAATCTTGAAAACACGTCTGGGACATTTTCATGCAAGTGGATATGTTGGACAAACGGCGAATGCTTTGTAATTTATTTGAAAGACAGCAAAATCTCAAGACTTCTAGGTATTAGACATCATTTTTTTTATAAGTGTTAATGATGTATTTGATAATATAAAAATATGTCTGCCGTGAAAGAACATTACAGCCATTTTTCTGGAATGGAATGGGAAGGAATAAGCAAAGGGGTTTGTTCTGTATGGGTGTCTATACCCTTAATCCAAAGTGAATAAATAAAGTTGTGTTTGCTCAAAGCTGTCCCTCGTCAGTATGTTCTCAGTCATACTAGGGAAACTGAGTCGGGTGAATACAGAAACTGTTTCTTCCCATCTCCCCACCTTTCCATCCATAAAACCACGGATGTAGGACCAAGGTACTGTGGTCATTTGCTTTTGGAATTTTCAGATTCAGATAACATTTTTGAAAACTCTTCAAGAATATACATGGGGAGTCTATGAGAACTCAAGGTCAGTACAGTCATCTATTTTACTATAATAAAAATAATATTTGAATGTGGAGAAAACTTACAATGGATAAGAGAAGGATTATATGCTCTTAGGTCTCAATGTTCTTTGTATTGGAGTTCTGTATTCCATTGTCAAGAAACGGATAAAGTAAACAGAATTTGAGACAGTGAGGAGGGCATGGCTGCCTGGATACCATGTAGGTCCCCACATAAGTCAGTGGCAGCTGGAGCCATTTTTGGTGGAGCCCAGCACCCAGTTGAAAGTGAAAGTGAAGTTGCTCAGTCGTGTCTGACTCTTTTCGACCCCTTGGACTGTAGCCAACCAAGCTCCTCCATCCACGAGATTTTCCAGGCAAGAATACTGGAATGGGTCGCCATTTCCTTCTCCAGAGGATCTTCCCGACCCAGGGATCGAACCCAGGTCTCCCGCATTGCAGGCAGATGCTTTAACCTCTGAGCCACTAGGGAAGCTCCAGCACCCAGTTAGCACTCAATAAATACAATTGAGTTTGCAGCTAGAATAATGTACCAGTTTTCCCAGAAATGAACAAATTGGCTGGGGGAATGGAAAGCAAGAGGAATGATTTAATCGGCTTGAGGAATAGTTTGAAGAGGAAGAGATAAACTCATAGGCAACTTGCTCACATGGTGATGAAGAGGCTGCTGCTGCTGCTGCTAAGTCACTTCAGTCGTGTCCGACTCTGTGCGACCCCAGAGACAGCAGCCCACCAGGCTCCCCTGTCTCTGGGAGTCTCCAGGCAAGAACACTGGAGTGGGTTGCCATTTCCTTCTCCAATCATGAAAGTGAAAAGTGAAAGTGAAGTAGCTCAGTCGTGTCCGACTCCTAGCGACCCCATGGACTGCAGCCTACCAGGCTCCTCCACCCATGGGACTTTCCAGGCAAGAGTACTGGAGTGGGTGCCATTGCCTTCTCCAGTGCCTTGCTTTTCACTTCCCTCTGCAATTATCGTTATTACTGTTTACCCGATGCCTGCATTTTCCCAAGTGCAGCTAGTGGTAAAGAACCTGCCTGCCAATGCAGGAGGCTCAAGAGATGTGGGTTGGATCCCTGGGTCAGGAAGATCCCCTGGAGAAGGAGATGGCAACCCACTCCCGTATTCTTGCCTGGGAAATCCTGTGGACGGAGGAGCCGGGCAGGCTACAGTCCGTGGGGTCACAAAGAATCGGACATGACTGAGCACACGCTGGCTGCGTGATTCCTGGCAGATCCCTACAACATGGATACATGATAAAAAGGAATACAAGGCAGTATAGGGGAAGAAACAGCAGTGGGCCTGAGGATGGCAACGCCATTAATTCAGATGGCCAAGGAAAGAAGTGATATTTAAGATGAAACATGGGTGTAGATGAGCCACAGGAAGATCTCAGGGGCGAGCAGGCCAGGCAGAAGGATGTGAGTGAAGGCTTCTAAGCGTAGAGATCAAGGAACCGTCAGTAGTGGCGAGTCTAAGAGACTGGTATGGCTGCGGTCAAGCTAAGCAGGAAGCAGGTTTACAAGGCCCCATGGGCCACAGGTGACATTTTGTTCCATGGGCCCCGCTGCTGGCTTATAGACTCTTACAGCCAGACATGCAGCCACATGTAGGGACCACTCAGAGTGAGAATGTGAAGTGAAAGTGAAAGTCACTCAGTCCTGTCTGACTCTGCGACCCCATGGACTATACAGTCCATGGAATTCTCCAGGCCAGAATACCGGAGTGGGTAGCCTTTCCCTTCTCCAGGAGATTTTCCCAGGCCAGGGATAGAACCCAGGTCTTCCACATTGCAGGTGGATTCTTTACCAGCTGAGCCACCAGGGAAGCCCAAGAATACTGGAGTGGGTAGACTACCCCTTCTCCAGGGGATCTTCCCAACACGGGGATTGAACCTAGGTCTCCCACATTACAGGCGGACTCTTTACCAGCTGAGCCACAAGGGAAGCCCAGTGATAATGAAGCCCTGTTTATTGGAGAACTAAGCCTGTCTGACCAAATGGTTGGGCAGGCAGCTGGTCATCTTAGAGCAAGGAGCAGAGGGAGCAACAGTCTCCAACTCAGTTCATTACTCATTCTGGGGGAACTTTCATTTGCTTCAGGAAATGTTCTCAAGATGAGCTACAAAAGAGTGAGGACAGAGAGACGCCAGAGAAAGAGGGTGTGATGGCACTCTGATCGGAATGTGTCTCCCCTCTACATTCGTCTGTTGAACCCTAATCTCCAAGAAGACAGTATTATGAGGTTGGAGGGAGTGGGTGGGAGGTGATTTGATCGTGAGGGTAAAACTCTTATGAATGGAATTAGTGCTTTTATAAAAGAGACCCCACAGAGATCCACCAGGTGAGGACGCAATGAGAAGTCTGTGCCCCAGAAGAGGAACATCTCCCCACCTTGCTGGTATCCTCATCTCAGACTTCCAGGTTCCAGAGCCATGAACAATACATTTCTGTTCAAAAACTACCTGATCTGTGGTGTTTGTTGCAGCAGCCTGAATGAACCAAGACAGAAGGAGACAACATTCTTGGCAGAGGTGACTCCATGAATACAAGCATAGAAACCAAAAAAGCAACATGGCGTGTCCGTGAAGGAACGCAGCCCTGAATTTTGCTGAAACAAGGCGGTGTTGGGTTTTTTGTTTTTCAGAGAGAGGCAAAGTTTTATAATAATAGCCTTTCTCAGGAAACTGATGATGGCTTGACTTTCCTGTGTGCAGAAAATAAATAAATACATTATTGATTCTTGGCTTCCTCGCAAGTGAGGTCACCGTTTTCTCTGCCAAAGAGAAAGATTTGTGTATTCCTAATTAAACTTGTCTCCGATGGTATATACTGCTATTTTGGCTTCCCTGGTGTCTTGGTGGTAACGAATCTGCCTGCTAGTTTAGGAAACAGGGATTCAATCCCTGGGTCAAGAAAATCCTCTAGAGTAGGAAATGGCAACCCACTCCAGTATTCTTGCCTGGGAAATCCCATGAACAGAGGAACTTGGTGGTCTGGAGTCCATGGGGTCGCAAAGAGTCGGACATGACTTAGCTACTAAACAATAATACTGCCGTTTAAAACACATCTTCTGGAGGTGTGATGAAGGATAGATAGTCTACAAAAAAAAAAAAAAGGCAGTCTTTTAAAATTCCCCTTATTAAAACTGTGTATTTTACTAACAAAATAACAGACCATAAAATTAAGGCAAGTATAAACCACCTCTTTTGATGGCAAATAGTACTTTCTCTTTGCTCTGTTAGCAAAGACTTTGAAAAACGCTAGCAGCAACTTTTTCCTACCGTCCTACCATTCAATATGTTCCCTAAAAAGTAGGCATAAAGTAATAACTATCATTTTTTGTGGAATTAAATAGAATATAAAGAATACAAACACACACACACACGTATGTGAGCACACACGTATACATACGTGTACATGCATATACTGTGTGTATGTGCTTGTGTCCATTGTGATTACCACCTACTTTTATGAAATAGTCTTACAACAGTATCAGCTAAGTTTATCTCAGTAACTTGGTAATCTGTGGTTCTCAAACAAAAATATTAAGTTGAATTCAAATGTGTTTATACAAGGTCTGAGGTTGATAACCCAAGGCTGAAATAGAAACTACTCGTAAAACAGTTGCAGCTTAATCTACAAGTTACTCAGCATTTCTTAAAACATGTTCTTTGAAACAATTGTTCCAGAAGTCAGTAATAGGCAACTCATGGGGAAAAAATGTAAAAAAGTGTTCAATGATCAACCTATGGTTAATGTTATGATTTATGTGCCCCAAGGGATCTGAAAAGTGTAGCTCTGGAATGATCACGTAGTTTTTTGTACTCTGATATTTCCCAAACTGTATATGAATACTTTCATAAAGCTCTGATTCATATAAGCTTCTGTAATACATTTTTCCCTCTCATTTATCACGTTTATTATGAGCAAGCCCTTGCATCTTGTCAGTCCCTCCCCTTGTATATTTTTGGTTTACAAAGGTCAGCTCTTGATCATCCATAGCTGCACACTTAAATGACCAGTCTTTCCTCAGTTCAACTGTTAACAAAGTTAAATGACAAATGGCTGTTCAGTTGTCTTCGGAATAAGGACTGAACACCATGGTCTGGATTCCAGGCCCTTCGTCACTAGTCTGCCTCCCGCCTCTCTACCTCTAGATTGCACTGCTATCCTTGACAAGTCTCCTTACCAGCCAGATTTATTTGTTTGTGACTAAATTAGCTATCTTCTGCTGTGGTCTGTACTCAGGTTGGAAAAGGATTTCCAGAAGCATTTCAGAAAGTAGGGAGTTTATTAAGAACAAAGAGCAGACGTAATCGGAGCACTACACGCACAGTGGGCCAACCTCTTGACCAACTGGGGGGAGTCAGTGCTTTGAGTATGTTAGTAGCCAATTTGGGGGTTCCCTGGTGGCTCAGATGGTAAAGAATACGCTTGCAATGTGGGAGACCTGGATTCGATCCCTGGGTCTTGAAGATCCCCTGGAGAAGGGCATGGCAACTCACTCCAGTATTCTTACCTGGAGAATCCCCATGGACAGAGGAGCCTGGTGGGCTACAGTTCATGAGGTCACAGAGTCAGACACGACTAAGCACAGCACAGCACAGCCAACTTTTATAGTCTCAAGACAGAAAATTCCTGCTGGAAGGGTGGCATTACACGATTGGTTAAGGAGCTATTAAAAAGCAGAGACATTACTTTGCCAACAAAGGTCCGTCTAGTCAAAGCTATGGTTTTTCCAGTAGTCATGTATGGATGTGAGAGTTGGACTATAAAGAAAGCTGAGTGCTGAAGAATTGATGCTTTTGAACTGTGGTGTTGGAGAAGACTCTTGAGAGTCCCTTGGACTTCAAGGAGATCCAACCAGTCCATCCTAAAGCAGATCAGTCCTGACTTCATTAGAAGAACTGGAAGCTGAAACTCCAATATTTTGGCCACCTAATGCAAAGAACTAACTCATTTGAAAAGACCCTGATGCTGGGAAAGATTGAAGGCGGGAGGAAAAGGGGACAACAGAGAATGAGATGGTTGGATGGCATTTCACGGACATGAGTTTGAGTAAAGTCTGGGAGTTGGTGACGGACAGGGAGGCCTGGCTTGCTACAGTCCATGGGGAGGCAAAGAGTCAGACATGACTAAGCAACTGAACTGAACTGAACTGAGGAGCTATAGGGTAATACTGGGGTGGGCATTTTTACCTAATGTGGGGTCCGGGAGCTGTCCAGTAAGGATCAGGGGGCTCATGGCAGCAGTTACTGTGGGGCTCAGTCAGTTCTGGAGATGACTCTGAACCTGTGACCTTGGTATAGAATGCCACATCTTCCTGTCTCTGTGCCTTTGCCCACATCCTCTTTCGTCAAGAGAGCTCTCAGTGGGCTTCTAGTGGAAAGAGTCCCTGCTGGCTCCCTGCCCTTACTTCATTCTCTCCTGTAACATAGACAAGATCACTTCCTTTTCATTCGTGAACTCTTCACATTTACCTCTGTTCTGCTTCTGTCATGACAGTAGTTGGAAAGCTAAGAGAGTGGTTAAAAATAGCATAGGGCAGGAGTTAGGGCTTCCCTGCTGGCTCAGTGGTAAAGAATCCGCCTGCAGTTTAGGAGCTGCAGGAGCTGCATGTTCGATCCCCACGTCAGGGAGATGCCCTGGAGGAGGGCACAGCAACCCACTCCAGTATTCTTGCCTGGAGAATCCCATGGACAGAGGAGCCTGGAAGCCTGCAGTCCATAGGATCACACTGAGTCAGACACGACTTAAGTGACTAGCACAGCACCGGACAGGAATAGACACATAGCCCCAAGTGGACATCTGGCAACAGGGAAGAACTGTATGGAAAAGAATGGAGTCTGTCCATCCACACCTCTGGGCCCTCAGCTGATGCCAGTCCCTGAATGGTCACAGAACTCGAAGATCCAGGACAGACCAGGTGGTACTGCACGAGTTTACATCCTCACAGCAGGGCACAAGACACCTTGCCCAACATTTGTTATCCGTTCTCTTTTAGTTAATAGACATTCTAACAAGTGTGAGGTAATATCTCATTGCAGTTTTGACTTGCATTGCCCTGATGATTTATGATATTGAACATCTTTTCATGTGCTTGTTAACAATATGTCTTAAAAGATGTTTTCAGATCTTCTGCCTGTTTTTTAAATCATATTTTTTGCTATTGATTTGTATTAGTTCTTTATATATTTTGGATATTAGACTATTAACCCCTTATCAGATATATGATTTGCAAATATTTTCTCCTATTCAGTAGTTTGTCTTTTTATTTTGTTGATAGCTTTCTTTGCTGTACAGAGATATTTAGTTTAATATAGTCCCTTGCTTATTTTTGCTTTTAATAGTATTATTAAAATAATATTATTTATTTGTATAGTTACCATTATATAGCAGAAAATATCATGTATGAAACGAGATGCCAGTCCAGGTTCAATGCACGATACTGGATGCTTGGGGCTAGTGCACTGGGACGACCCAGAGGGATGGTATGGGGC